>NW_016161311.1:0-29214 GCF_001687245.7 Rhagoletis zephyria
TCTAAAAATTATTTTAAAAATTCAGTGCTATGTAGAATAAAAATGGGTACCAAATGAAAGAGAAAATTCAGTAGGATTTAAAAAATTAAAATTTGTTGGGTTCACAAGGACGAATTGGTGTTGAAAATGACCTTTTATCAATTTTATTTTTTAAGCTAACAAACTTTATTAGAAGGACTATTTTCGAGGACGTTGCCGAGTTTATATTAGTACTTAACATATAATTTTTTCAAAATAAATATTACAAAATTTCAAGGTTATTCAAGGTTAAAATTTTTAAGGATATTTGCAATACCTTATGCCCCAAAAAATGTAATCTGTTTTTCTCTACAGGATTTTCTCTTTAATTTGATACCCATACTCAATTTTCAAAGTCCTTCTAAAAAACCCTGACAGATCGAAAAACTATGAACGTAATTTTACTGCATATATTTGGCCCATGACTTCGCGAATATACTGATTTTTTTTGTGTAAAATTCCCTATCGCACGGTGTTATGTGTATGTATGTGGTTTTTTAATTATTTTTAATATGAATGTTTATTTAGTTGTGTTGTTACAATTTATCGTAATTAAAATTCAGTTGCATAGTTTAAAATTCGAGCAATGATAATTGTAGGAATGGTTACTTTAAGTAAGTATAATTAAATGAAAATGGAAGATAGCTAACTGTTGATTGGTTGCACACGGCTATATCAAGAGCGGAACTTGCGTCTACGTCCACGGCTGTTGTTCGACTGCCTGCCATTGATATTATTCTGCGTTACTGCACATTCCCACATGTACAATTAGCTAGACATTTATAAAAAAATATTAAATAAACAAAAGAAATACAGCAAAAAATAGTCAACAGAAGGCGTTTTTATTATTGCCACCTTTGCCAATTACAAATCCCGAAAGTCCCGGGGTTCTGAATTGTTTATAACAATTTCTAGAATTCTACTTAATTTCCAACACAGTTAGAAACATGAATTTATATGTTTGATAAACATTGTATGTTATTTTATAATGTTATGTTATAATGAGCCATCCTTAAATAAAAAACTTAGGAAAAATATTTAGCATAAAAACCATTGTGAATATTCAAAATTCTATATATTCTTAATTCGATGCCTCATTAATCATAAAATGAAGTAATTTTTATTTACAAAATTGTATACGTGCTTATTTATGGGTCGTTTACGGATAGCAACGCAACCACGGTTCGGTTGCCAGCTGGCAACGCAACTGGAAAGAAAGTTTGTATTACGAATGGCAACTATCGTCAGTTGCTGTAGTTATCGAAAATCGAAATTTGACAGTTCGACAACCAGCATGATTCAATAACACATGCATTTACATGGTATGAAACCATGATTCAATAATACAAGATTGGGTAATTTGTGACAGCTAAAATTTGACACTCCTTTATCTAGATTTGTATTTTGGAAGTAGGAGAAAGTGGAGAATGTGATCGCCTTTTGCGAAAACGGTAGTAGAAAGGTACTCCAAAAAGTACGCAAATTATACAATTATAAGTAAAATGTGTATAATTAATTCTATGTGAATTTACAATATATTTGGTTTTTAATGGAAATACTTAACAATACGTAGAAATATAGATTTTTAATTTAAGTTATTCGTCATTTCCCGGAACAAATCTAGAATACCGACCGTTCAGCTATGCAAAAACGAAAAATGCAGATCAATAGAACTTTTTACGCTCATTTCAACCATGCCAAAATTATTTAAATATAAATACGTTTTTGTTTTTTTTTTTAATATTAATATCCCATGAACCACATAACCGATTAAAAAACTAATAACGTCGCCATAAAAATAATCAATTTATCTTTCAGCTGATATACATAATTGAAATTGTTTTTTATACAGGGTGTCCCAGAAGTAACCTGCCAAACTTTAGGGGAAGGTAGGTGGGGGGTGAGCTCTCTGATAAACAAAAAATTTTCAGGTAAAAGTGTTACCGTTTTTGAAATATTTACATTTTTTTGAATTAAAAAAAAATCGTGCCTTTTCATGTATGTATTTTCTTTGACTGCATCTACAAACCAGGCTAAACTTAGTAAATTTTGTATGTAAAATACTTCCAGATAGTTGCTTCTCCATAACCAAATGCAATGTAGTTAAAATATATTCCCAGCAAACAATTAGGTTTAATATACATTTGAGAATAGTTTGAAATTAAAGCCTTTCTCAAATGTCAGACGTTTGAAAATGATTTGAAAATTACAGCTTTCTCAATAAAAAGGGGAGTTTGATCTCCATTTGAGAATATGGTTAACTCTCAAATCAATTTCAAAGGTTATTTATCAATTGTACTTCAAATGTGGAAATAAAATTTATTATATGTATACTTCATATTTATTTTTTCTTCGCGATGTACGTACATATGTACATAACAAAAGAAACAATTAAGATGAAGTAATTTATAACAAATTCGTCTTGAAGGGAGGCAGCTTCTTCAATCCGCGCAAACATCAAATCCACTATTTGTAGGCTTTCTCTTTGAAATTTTTTTTCTATTCATTGTTTTTTTGTTCAATTGATCTTAATTTTATTCTTACAATTTTTGATTTAACTGCGCATTTTTATATCGCTTGACATTTGTCATCTTTCTTCAAATCAACCTCAAATGAATTTCAAATGTAAAATTTGAACCTCGTTTTCAATTTGAGAATCATTTGAGAAAAACATTTGATATCAAATTGAGAAATACATTTTTCTCAAACGTTTGAAACTGTGTTTGCTGGGTTAAGGAACCATCATAAAATTAGGACTATTTTGGGATTTTTAACTTTTTGATATTTTTTCCCCAACTTTGACTATCTCTGGTGAAAAAAAATGTACTGAGCTATAACTTTACATTACATAAAAAAATTGCTCATTTAATAAAGATTTCAGAAAGGTGCCACTCTTACTGTTTCGAATAGAAAAAACAGTTATAGCCGCTTTTGTGGGCAAAGGACTGAGACACGCTAGAATGTATTTAATAGATTTAAATTTAAGTTGCTCTTGTTACCGACCAATGACATGCTAAATAGTACAAAGGTACATTATTACCTGCTCCTGACATTAGGTTTTACTGGAAAAGTGTATGATAACCCAGAAAATGTGCAAGAGAGGACTGAATCGAGAGCGTAACAACACGGGAGAGCTGCAAATTCTTGCTATTGAAATTTTTACTAGCAGAAGAAGAAGAAGAATAAATGTCAAAAGCCGTTATTTGTTGAATTGGTTTAGCACAAACAAAAGTAAAAGGAGTTTAAATCAAAATATTGTGCCTTTGTAAGTGCTTGTGTGTAAAGCAAAGAGTTTAATAGCGTTTTCTTTTCTCGAAAAAAGGCTGCACTTATTCTGCCTTGTGTTAGAGCTGTCACATTTTTATGTTCTTTTCTCAGCCCTTTCACAAGGCGTCGTGTTCTTTTCTCAGCAGGTTGCGCTCTGATCCGGCGAAAGTGCTGCCTTTTCTGCCCTCAAATGAACGTGAGGGTGAGAGTTGCATGGTTGATTTTTAATTTAATCTTGCAAAAATGCAATTATTTTCCCTATCAGAAATAAGTGTTTTGCTTTAAAATTGTTAAAGACTTACAGGCCAAGTGAATAATTCAGCTTTATTAAGTTCTATAAATAAATTGTGATGGAGTAGTATATTTTCGGTTTCATTCTCATATAAAGAACGCAACATTTTCTCAGGTTTCAGGGCAACGCAAAGCAAGAGTTCCCATATAAAAGGGCAGAACTTTTTTTGAGAAAAGAAAACGCTATTAGACTGATTTATAAATAGTAAAATGTTTACAGTAGAATGTCAAAACAGTGCAACGGCTGTTCACTTGCAAGTTTTTGCTAGTTTTGTGTTCATTAACTTTTTCTGCTAGTTTTCTCTTCTTCTCAATTTTACGCTATATTTTGCTTTTACGCTCTCGCTGCAATGTTTTACTGGAGAAGTTACTATACAAACCTATTATTTTATGTTACTTACCGGAATTAGTGAAAGTGGATTTTGTGAAATTGGACCCTTCGATCATTGTGTTATTAATACTATGACAGGAATACGCAGTATGAATATGCGAATATTCACCTAATTTGCGGTAAAGCTTGCTGTAATGCCAGAGCTGCTCAAAGACTCTATGCAGAGCGATACCTCAATCATCGGCATCCGGGTCGTGAAGTATTCGCCCGGACCCATAGAGAAATATATGAGGGTAAGTGATTTTTACACCTTTCTTGTTTGCTTGCTTGTTAACTATAATTGTTCACTTTTTTAAGGTCGCATACCTGGAAGGCGTGGCGGCGAAACCGGACGTCCTGCAACGGTAGATGTGGATGTTGTGCTAGAGGAAGTGGAACTAGGTCCATCGACTTCAGTGAAAACGATGGAAAGACGGACGGGAATACCAAACACTACAGTTCACAAAGCTTTAAAAGACCATCGATTTCATCCCTACCACATTCAACGTGTTCAGGCTCTACAAGAAAGAGATTACCTGTCGAGGGTTAGATTTTGTCGTGAAATGTTGCGAATGCATGAATCAGACCCCAACTTTTTTAATAAAGTAATTTGGAGCGATGAATCAGACGAAACTTATCCTCGCCGATGGATTGGACGATAGGGCCAATCACGTGGCCCGCTCGATCGCCAGACCTGAATCTATTAGATTTTTTCTACTGGGGCTGTCTTAAGGACAAAATTGATTCAAAAACAATTCAAAACGAAGAGCATTTGCGAAAACAAATAAATGGAGCTGCTGCTGAGATAGCCCAATTGAGTTTAAGATCTCTAAAAGCGTCTTTTCTTAAAAGGTGCCGAGCTTGTATTAGAGTAGAAGGTCGCCAATTTGAGCATATTTTATCAATAACTGAATAAATTTTGCTTCAAACAACTCATGTATATTTTATTTCACGTGAACCCATCCTTCACAAAAATTATTGATAGATATAGCCCTAGTTATAGACTCTAGTCCGAATTCCGGTAAGTAACATAAAATAATGTCAGGAGCAGGTAATAATATACCTTTGTACTATTTAGCATGTCATTGGTCGGTAACAAGAGCAACTTAAATTTAAATCTATTAAATACATTCTAGCGTGTCTCAGTCCTTTGCCCGCAAATGCGGATATAACTTTTTTTTTCTATTCGAAACAGTAAGAGTGGCACCTTTCTGAAATCTTGGTTAAATGAGCAATTTTTTTATGTAATGTAAAGTTATAGCTCAGTACATTTTCTTTCACCAGAGATAGTCAAAGTTGGGGAAGAAAATATCAAAAAGTTAAAAATCCCAAAATAGTCCTAATCTTATGATGGTTCCTTAATATATTTTAACTACATTGCATTTGAGTATGGAGAAGCAACTATCTGGAAGTATTTTACATAAAAAATTTACTAAGTATAGCCTGGTTTGTAGATGCAGTTAAAGAAAATACATGAAAAGGCACGATTTTTTTCTAATCAAAAAAAAAAATGTAAATATTTCAGCAACGGTAACACTTTTACCTGAACATTTTTTGTTTATCAGAGAGCTCAGCCACTGCATGATTAATGGTAAAGAAATTTATATTATTTAGAAGGTACAATCTATTATCTTCAATTCGATATACATATTTTATCATGATCTACTTTTGGGTTTTAAGAATTAAGTGATAATAAAAAATATAAATAAACAAAGCAAATATACCTCTTATATCTTCTTTATTTTTAACCTGCGCCAAATAAATTTGGTATCGTTGAAATCAGCAAAAAAAGTTCTATCAATCGGCACCTTTGGTTATTTTATAGCTACACGGTCGCTATTCTAGACTTGTTCCAGAAAATTACGCAAACGAAGGTGATGCCAACGAATATTTAGTATGAAGAATTTTTGGTTTTACTACTAATATAACTAAAAACTGTAGAGTTAGCAACATTCTGCACAAGTAAAGGAGCCGATTTTATGTGTAGGAGCGAGATTACAAAACCTTTCTATTATTGAATCATGGACAACCAGCAAGCGGCTGTCAACAAGCTGTGCGAGTAAAATTAAATTAGGTTATGGTGCAGTTCATGGTCCCCACCCAAAAATTGTGCACAATAATCGAAAGGGGTATCAAACGACGCGTATTACCGCCAGCGTTAAGAATCCGAAGGCGGAAACTGAACTTTTTAACTGTTGAAAAGTTATTCTTAAAAAACCGTTCACGTTAGTTCACATTTTCAGTACAAAATTCACGTTAATAAATGCAGTAAATGAACACATATTGATATCTAGATGTTCGCTATAGTTTACTTAAACTGAATTTGTAGCAAAAAATCGCAAACCTTATTGATTTAATTAAATGTTAATGTGAGAACAATGTACGAAAAATCAGCATCGCATTTATTCTGTTAGTTGCAGCTAGGTGTAATAAAATCATGGAGATGCTTGGTGTTACCAATATATCAACCTTATCATGAGTTTAATTTTCCCCGAACCGGTTCACATTTTACTTTTGGTTTCCATGTATTTACTATGGGCGGATGACAAATTTTCGGGTGAATTTTTTTTTGGGCGAAACTCAGGATAAGGAGATTACTTTAAGAGAAGGTTTTAATTAGTGATGCCAATAACAATAAATGAGAAGCCTTAAATTTTTGTAATTATTTGAATAATTTGTATATAAACAAAATCTTTCTAATAGAAAACTTATTTACGCAGAAAGAAGTTCTGCCCTTCTTCTTCTGCAACAATAACGAGAACTCTGCGTAGTAAGGGTTATGATCCCTAAGCGCGGCCGAAGGCCGCCTACGCAGAAAGAAGTTTTGCCACTCTTCTCCGGCCACACAGAAAGGAAAATTCTGCGTAGTAAAGGTTATGATCCCTAAGCGCGGCCGAAGGCCGCCTACGCAGAAAGTTCTGTGACTCTTCTCCGGCAACACAGAAAGGAGAATTCTGCATAGTAAGGGTTATGATCCCTAAGCGCGGCCGAAGGCCGCCTACGCCGAAAGAAGATCTGCCACTCTTCTCCGGCAACCCAGAAAGGAGAATTCTGCGTAGTAAGGGTTATGATCCCTAAGCGCGGCCGAAGGCCGCCTACGCAGAAAGTTCTGTGACTCTTCTCCGGCAACACAGAAAGGAGAATTCTGCATAGTAAGGGTTATGATCCCTAAGCGCGGCCGAAGGCCGCCTACGCCGAAAGAAGATCTGCCACTCTTCTCCGGCAACCCAGAAAGGAGAATTCTGCGTAGTAAGGGTTATGATCCCTAAGCGCGGCCAAAGACCGCCTACGCAGAAAGAAGTTCTGCGACTCTTCTCTGGCAACACAGAAAGGAGAATTCTGCATAGTAAGCGTTATGATCCCTAAGTGCGGCCGAAGGCCCCCTACGCAGAAAGAAGTTCTGCTCCTCTTCTCCGGCAACACAGAAAGGAGAATTCTGCGTAGTAAGGGTTATGATACCTTAGCCCGGCCGAAGGCCGCCTACGCAGAAAAAAGTTCTTTCAGTTCTTTAATTGTAAAAAACTTTCACGTAAAAGTCTTTCACATTTATTGTTATTGGTATCATTAACCGAAAAGATTTCACCCGAAAATTTGTATTCCGCCCATAATAAATAAATGAAAAGTGAACCGGTTCGGGAAAATGAAACTCAAGGTCTCTTCTCTAAAAGTAATATATTGGCAACACCAAGCACCTCCATGTTTTTATTACACTTAACTGCAACTAGCAGAATAAATGCGACGCCAGTTTTTTTACATTGTTTTCGAATTAATATTTAATTGAATCAATAAGTTTCGGGGTTTTTGTTTTACAAATTCAGTTAAAGTAAACTATAGTGAACATCTAGATACCTATATGTGTTCAATTAATGCATTCATTAACGTGAATTTAGTACTGACAAAGTTGAACTGAATGAAACGGTTTTTTGCAAATAACTTTTGGACGGTTTAAAAAAATTAGTTTCCGCCTTCGGATTCTTAATACTGGCAATAATACGCGTCGTTTGATATCCCTTTCGATTATTTGGCATCAATTTTTGGTGGGGACCATGAAGTGCACAATTACCTTAAATTATTTAAATAAAGAGCTTTATAGAAAATACAGCAGTAAAGCTAAGTTCATCATAATTATTTGTTTAAGAGGAAGAGAAGTGCATGAACACGGCCTCAATCAGGCGACATTTAAAGGATAATTCCAATCCTCTAGAGCTACCGCGTGCACTGTAAGCAAAAGTTAATACTTTCAAGGTTTTTGTTTTATTATCGTTTTGTGTTCATTTTCAAAGCATACTGAGGACTTCCAAAAGAAGCTGTAGTATAAATGGTTAATAAACAGATGAACCACTTCGTTCAACTTCAATACCTCCGCTCATAAAAGCTTGTCCACCTCTTCGATTTTCAGAACCATCTAATAATGGGCTGTTTTTTCCTTATGCAGCGTTTGTGCTGCATTTAAAATGCAACATTTAGCACTTTCGAACATATGTTTTCGAAGAGCGTTCATGCTATCGCATTTAGCAAATGTACATTTACGCGAGTTCGAAATCGTATGCTTTTGACAAACAGCCGTGTTCCAGTCTCTTATTTAGATGCGTGTATATTACGATCAATTCTCACGCAGAAGATAATGTGCAAAAACCCTACTGAAAAGGAAAAAATAAATTTTAAACCAAAAATTCAATACAAAAACTTGAATTGTTTTAACCATAACCGAACATTTGTTTGTGTATATATTCATTTGTTCTTGTCAATTAAAATTTCCTCACTTAATTAGGAAACAAAAAAAAACAGAGTTGATCACAAATTGATCCAGATTTCTATCGGCATAACATCGATGGTGAATTTGCGAAACTTTTCTTTATCCAAATAATGTAAAATAATAAATGAAATCTCAATCGGCGATCACTGAAACGCAGCTAGCGACTGTATACTCCAAAAAGCAATGTTGCCACTTTTTCTCATTAAACCATGGTCGAATCGTGGAAATTTNTCGAAAAAGCAATGTTGCCACTTTTTCTCATTAAACCATGTTCGAATCGTGGAAATTTTGGAAGATCACAGGGTTGCTTTTAGCATTTAGATTCTTAATGCAAAAATGGAGTTGCATTTAGTTGCATTTAGGTGACGAATTTTGTATGGGTAAATGTACATTTGGAGTAGCATTTAGAGCTAAATGCGCTAAATGTGCTTTTACAAGTAAGCAAAAACAGCCCATTACGCGTAAAAGCACACTTATCGCATTTAGCTCTAAATGCTACTCTAAATGTACATTTATCCATACAAAATTCGTCACCTAAATGCAGCTCCATTTTTGCATTACGAATCTAAATGCTAAAAGCGACCCTGTGATCTTCCAAAATTTCCACGATTCGAACATGGTTTAATGTGAAAAAGTGGCAACATTGCTTTTTCGCGTATACAGTGGCTAGCTGCGTTTCAGTGATCGCCGATCGAGATTTCTTTTATTATTTTACAATATTTGGATAAAGAAAAGTTACGCAAATTCAACATCGATGTGATGCTGATAGAAATCTGGATTAATGTGTGATGAACTCTGTTTGTTTTGTTTCCTAATTAAGTGTGGAAATTTTAATTTACAGCACCGACAAATTAATATATACACAAACGAATGTTCGGTTATGGTCAAAACAATTCAAGTTTTTGTATTGAATTTTTGGTTTAGAATTTATTTTTTCCTTTTCAGTAGGGGTTTTTGCACATTATCTTCTGCGTGAAAATTGATCGTAATAAATACGGATCTGAATAAGCGACTGGAACACGGCTGTTTGTCAAAAGCATACGATTTCGAACTCGCGTAAATGTACATTTGCTAAATGCGATAGCATGAACGCTCTTCGAAAAAATATGTTTCAAAGTCCTAAATATATAAATAAATAGGTTCTTTCCCGTACGCAACGCGGGATCTCGCGTTTGCCCAAAATAGTCCAGAAATCATTCCCGTACTCAACAAAATGGGTAATAGAGAGCGAAAGTTGGAACGTATTAGATCGTGTCTTCTTCTTCATGCCCAAAACAGCCCGGACTTTTTCTTCGGGTAAAAACGGATAAGGCGTCAAAGTGCATATCAGCTGTTTTGTGTTTACATGTTGCCTGTTTCTAGTGATGTGCTGAGTCAATACTTTAAAGTATTGATCGATATTCGGTACCGATTTAAAAAGTATCCAATACTCTCGATACTCGGTACCGAAACATTTAGGTTTCGAATAAAAGCGCACATAGGCCAAAAATATGGAAAAAACGGTTCAGGGGAGACTCGCCTATAAAAACCCGAATGTAGGAGCCAATATAGCTTTTAATACGGATTCAAATGAAAGATGTATATATGTCGGTTCGAGGCCATAATGCAGAGAAACTCTTACTTGTTTGAAACATTTTTGTTCCAGCTGAATCGGACGATATCATTTTTGTAGGCCTGGGGGCAGATTCTGTAACCAGTTAGCGACAATTTTCGAATCGGCATCGGTTTTGTTGACGTATGATATGAAATATTTTTACGTCAACAAGTGCGATATCGATCCGAAACTTGTCGCTAACTGGTTACAGAATCTCCCCCCTGAAAGGCTTCTTCATCCGTAAAAGCATTTTTCTTGAACCTTAGATCAACTAAGATTAAAACTGATAAAATAATATTTCTCTGCTGCGATAAGTTCAAGTGTTTTAGCCGATATCATATAAATTAGTAATTAAAGTTTTTTCTAAACTTGAAATGCATATAATGGCGAAGGTTTAATGTAAAGAATCGGTATCGGGTACCGAAAAGGAAGTATTGGGTACCGAAATCTTTTTTAAGTACTGGGTACCGAGTATTGGGTACCGAAAATTCAGCACATCACTAGCTGTTTCACAAATTCTGGGCTCGAAATGTGGTTTTTTGCGTTCCCGTCACAATATAACCAGCAAACAACCTTCGGTGAATTTTGCGACTGCCTTCCTCGGGGATGAACATGCTAGAGATGAAATTATTGGTACACACGCCTTCCAAGCACGCAGGGTTGCTTATAAGAAACAAAAAATAATTAACTCCAAATAGTTTCAAAAAGTATAGTGTAAAACGAAATTTATTGAATAATTCCACATAAAATGGTACACATAAATGACTCATTTTCTAAACGATTTAAATAAAACGCATTTCATAACCTTTTTTGTGCAAACGGCATTTGCGAATCGATAGAAAAGTACTGCGGATTGTAAATTTTTGTTAACTATGAGGTGAATGAAAATTTTCAACCCGGCCTGACGGTTTTGAAGAATTTGTTTGTTCTAATTTATTATTATATATTTTTATTACTAAGGCGTCTAATAAATGCATGGCTTTTAGTTCTTGAAGAATAAATGTCAGT
Source organism: Rhagoletis zephyria (assembly GCF_001687245.7). Classification (NCBI taxonomy): domain Eukaryota; kingdom Metazoa; phylum Arthropoda; class Insecta; order Diptera; family Tephritidae; genus Rhagoletis; species Rhagoletis zephyria. Next base: position 11,305 of record NW_016161311.1, read on the forward strand.
AAAGACAAGCCTTTTTTGTATAATTTCTGATTTTAGTTGCTCAACTTCTTTTGCACCAGAGCAACTGTCAAAAATTTCCAGCAGTAAAAAGTGACGAATTGGCACAGCAGAAATGTAAAATTTTCTCGCCATAATAAAAAGTTTTTTCAACATGGAACTTTTCTACTAATTCACATGAAATTACTATCTCAACGCTCGGAGCGCTGCCACTGAAGGCTAATTCACATACAACTTTCTTCGCTATGCTTGATAGTTCTTTGCTTTGACATATAGGACCGATGTAGGCATATGCATGAGTATGCTCACATAAAAAACGTTTGAAGCAAAGCAAAGCAAAACGAAGCAAAATCTTGGGCAACTCTCAACTTCTGCCCGCTTTGGCAATCAGCTGGCTACATGTATCTTTTCTCGTGCCCTTGCATTCGCATTCAATTACAAAAATAGGGTAAATAGGAATTATTATTGCTATTATTAATGCACATTATTATATTGTTATCTATTTGACAGACAAAAAATATGGAGGAAAAGGAGAACGCAAAGGCTGTCAAAGCGTTTATTGTAGCATACCTTCTGCGTTTCACGCTTTGTTGTCAAAGTTTGAACTGTCAAGCAAAGAGGAAAGTCTTATGTAAATGGCCCTTGAGGGCCTTTGCCAACTGATAAAAAAGAGAAAATTTGGAAAGACCAAACAAAAATTTTGAGATTTCTCGTTGTGAATACGAGTGCCATAGTTTTTACCTAGCTCGTGGGACTACGCAAAATTTTGACAGCTTGTAAATATGTATACACATAAAGTTGTTGGCGGTAATAAAGAGTCAAAATCAAAATGGAGAAGAGAACAAAAAGCGTACGTTAGTTGTCAGTAATAAAATAAATCCAATTTATTTGTGAATATTTGTTTATTCTATTTATTGAAAGGCAACCACGCAGAAAAGCTTGTGTTAATTATATTGATAACAGAACCTGGCAGCTCGCACGTTGTCTAAATTCTCAAGTAACATAAAATCCACAAAAGAATACATTGCTTGTATTACCATCAATACGCCATGTATAAATTTTAACAACACACAAAAATAGAGCTTTCGCACGAACGTTTGTTTAGTTTTTCAACACCATTTATAATTTTCTTTAATAAAATCACGATTTGTCAAATGCTTAAATTTATTTATCTTATCTGAAATCTAAGAAAAAGTCTGAGGAAGGCCATTAAATAGCAGCACACAACCCCGTGCATTCCTCAGGAGTGAATATAACTACAACAACGACTACTACTACTGTGGTTCCCGTACTTCTGGATTATGATCCATTTTTGAGGGCAAACTTTTCGCTTATTCTCTAATTACCGGATCCGGTCCGAATTGTTAGGGAAAGAACCTAATACAAGGTTGTGTTGATTGATCAGCTGATTGGATATTTTTGTCTCTACACTAGTACAGGNGACTACTACTACTGTGGTTCCCGTACTTCTGGATTATGATCCATTTTTGAGGGCAAACTTTTCGCTTATTCTCTAATTACCGGATCCGGTCCGAATTGTTAGGGAAAGAACCTAATACAAGGTTGTGTTGATTGATCAGCTGATTGGATATTTTTGTCTCTACACTAGTACAGGAGAATGTCATCCAAGACGAAGTGGCGCAACTTTAGGATGTCAACAAAACGAAATGACGAAAATGATCTCCTATTCCCTTTCGTTTTGACATCCTCCTGTACCAAAAAGGAATAACAAACTACACGGGACTTACTTATATGCAATTGCCACCACCTTGTATGGATGCGCCTTGTCCTAAATGTTACATTTTAAATGCAACAAAAACCCTGCATAAGCCAGAGTCAGCTAAGAACAAGTTCAAAAGTTCTGCAGAGGGCGACAATTGTCACTTCGTAGGACATCGACATGTTAAAAAAAGACAGTTGAAAGCATTAAGTTGGGATAGATGGCGGCTAGCTCAGCGCAAGTTCGGAACTAGGTTGATTTACTGCAGGGTTTTTTGAGCAGTGTGGCTAAGGAGTTTATCAATATTTACTCAAAATTGATATATACAATGGCTCTTAAGCCAAAAATCGACCTTTCATGAAATTTTAGGCAAATGGGGGTGGCACCGTCCACTTATATCATGTATGCGTATCTCAAAAACTACTTGGACCAATCTCGACCATATTTGATATACAACCACGTGCTCCACCCATATAGCGGTAATTTCAAAAAACTTAAAGCTAGTTATATTTCAGGGGGAGTAATTTTTATCCGATTTAAAAAAAAATTTACAAATCTGCTCCACCATATAGCGGTAATTTCAAAAAACTTAAAGCTAAAAGTTATATTTCAGGGGGAGTAATTTTTATCCGATTTAAAAAAAAATTTACAAATCTGCTCCACCATATAGCGGTAATTTCAAAAAACTTAAAGCTAAAAGTTATATTTCAGGGGGAGTAATTTTTATCCGATTTAAAAAAAAATTTACAAATCTGCTTTTAAATCATATGCAATATTTTTTTCTAGCCATGGAAAATGATGAAGCATTCTTTTTTGGGATCATGAATAAAAAGACATTTTTATTCTCTCCTAGAGAAAAATTCACGTTTTGCAAATGTTCCATCAGATCGTCAGAAAGCCAATTTTCAATCTCCAATTGCGGGTAATGTTCCGATCTCAATTTGAGTATGTGTTTATAAAAATAATAAATAACAATAAATAAAATAGAATAATAAATAACTTAAGTATGAGCACACCTAAAAGTTACACATTCTAACAAATAGAATTATTATTAGAATTATTAGTCGGAATATTTTTATTTTTTTTTTTTTTAGGTATGTTACCGCATAACTTTGGACCACGTCAACCGATTTCGATAATTCTTTGCATCGGAAAGGTAGTGTCTCAGAGGTGGTCCCATACTAATCTGGTTGAGATCCGATCAGTGGATCATGAGATATATATATATATTTTTTTTTTTTATATGGGAGTTGAAGTCGGTTTTTTTTTTGCTAAAAATTACTTGTTTTACATAGCAAATGACTATGAAATTCACGATTTTCAGCTATTTTGTTAAAACTTTTTCCCTGAATGCATATGGTTTTCTAAATTTTCAAATGCAACGCGCAAGTACTTAGAGTTATCATATTCGAATATAATTTTGCACAGCTTATCTTCTTTTTTCTTCTTTTTTAACGAACGGTCTAATGCTTATACATTTGTTTACGTACATTTACTAAAAAAAATATAACTAAAAAAAAAGAAGCGATTTAGTTGAAAAAAGGGCTATAAGAAGTGTTTTTCTCTCGTGTAAAGTTTGTAAAAGTGGACTTTGCAACTTTTTACTCTAAGCTAGTGATATGTTAAATATAAATGTGGAAAAACGAACCATTTTTATTTCATTTCGAATTGCTTGTATCTTCAGCGATTTTTTTTTAATTAAATAAATATATTTTTTTTAACAGTCTGCAGCAAACTTTCATTCATTTACAGCCGCACTCAGAGTCGTTTAATGATTACTTAAGGTGTCCCTCAGTAACGATTTGAAAAAATTCCCTCTCAGAGTCAGTTAATGATTTGTTACCGGCATTTAATGAACATTAAAGTTAAGTAAACAAAAACCTTTACTTAACTTTTTAACGAATGATTTTGAAATTTTTTGTTTGTTTTCAATAAATTTAAATTCCGATAACGTTGCTGTATCAGTGGCAATGGCCTAGTGAGCAGAGCACTTTCGTACCATTCAAGAGATCCGAGTTCAATCCTCGGCAACGATTTTTTTTTAATACAATTTTTTTTTTTAAGTTTTATTGCTTCAAAAATTCATATTTTTTATTTTATTTAACGTTTGGAAACTTTTTGGATTCATCTTTTTTCTTTCACTTTCAGTTTCTAAAATTTTTAGTTTTTCCTGTTTTTCATTTCGTTTAGTTTTTGGAAAACTTATTGCTAAAGGTGTTCTTACACGATATGTATTTGCATCTGTAAATGTGACTTTTTCAATACATATGTAATTGCGTATGTCTGTCAAATTCAGTCTTTATTTAACTTTTTAAAAATACGATCTTTGAAAACGAAATAAAGTATCCTTAGATGATTCTATCTGTGTGTCAGATGAAAATAGAAACATTTCTATTTCGTATGTACGTGCATATGCTTTGTACAGAAACAAATCTAATTTGCCTTTACACGATATGTTGGTATTTCCATATGTAAAAAGCGGCATGTACACATGCAAAAACATATCGTGTAAGAACACCTTAAGCGATAAATATAATAACACTAGTTGCGATCCCGTACGAGTCCGGACTAGGCAGAAATAGTCAGAATCAGTCAGATTTTACTGGAAATCGATCCCGTATTCGGTTCTCTGACTACTGAGAGGACAAAACAGAGAGAGAATACGGTTCTCTCTGTCAGAAGTTACCAGTTTTAGTCCGAGAATTTTTTGCTGGTAAATTCTGGTAAATGTGTCAAACGATCAGCTGTAGTGTGTTTGGCAACCAAATTGTAAACAAAAGAAAAGTGCTTTCTGCTAATTAATGTTGAAAAGTATTTAATTACTTGTTTAAGTGGACTCTAATGAATTTGAAACTATTTTTGGTTATTTGCATGTGTGAGCTGAGTGTGTTTACATACAAAATAAGCAAAAATTTACAACCAAAATTTGGAGGTTATGTTGAAGTTGACAGAAGTTACCATTTTTTACTAGAAAGCGATCCCGTACTTTTCAGTGTTACTCTCTCGCTCTGAGCGAATTTTTATTTTTTGACAGTTTTACTAGTCCGAGTCCGAGGAATACGGGATTGCACCTACTATTAGCACATCTGTCAATTAGTTATTCGAAATACAGAAAAGGGCTTTGAAGATAGTTGCCGAAATATAAAGACTTTTGTCTCTCGAAAGACTGAGGTGAGTTGAAAGGCAGATGCCAGGATTGGCCTGTTATTGGTATTGTTTGTCTTTTAGCAAACTATTTAATTAAACTAAAAAAAAAATTGTTTTCTTTTTAAAGCACTAAAATCTATACACCAAAAGAAAATTAGATCAAAAAAGCTAACAAATTCAATACAGACAGTTTATAAAATTAAATAAGAAAAAATAAATAAATAAATAAAAAAGGAAAAATAAAATTTTCCTGCCCTAGGACTCGAACTCGGATCTTTCGAATGGCACGCCAGTACTCTGCTCACTCAGCCATGGCGTCTGTTGAGCCGATGCGCGCAAAATGATATAAATACTTATTTTTACATCTTTTTTCAAACTGGACGAAAAAAGTGAGTGATGCCACAAAAATGAAGGGCCGCAACTGGGGCCATACTTTAATTTTTTACAAGGCATAACAAGGTAGAAGTGATTTCGACATTTCTCTCTTTCGAACTGCGACTGTAATGTCAACTCTTAACCCTATACAATTCAAAATTTTAANCAACCAAATTGTAAACAAAAGAAAAGTGCTTTCTGCTAATTAATGTTGAAAAGTATTTAATTACTTGTTTAAGTGGACTCTAATGAATTTGAAACTATTTTTGGTTATTTGCATGTGTGAGCTGAGTGTGTTTACATACAAAATAAGCAAAAATTTACAACCAAAATTTGGAGGTTATGTTGAAGTTGACAGAAGTTACCATTTTTTACTAGAAAGCGATNTTTTGACAGTTTTACTAGTCCGAGTCCGAGGAATACGGGATTGCACCTACTATTAGCACATCTGTCAATTAGTTATTCGAAATACAGAAAAGGGCTTTGAAGATAGTTGCCGAAATATAAAGACTTTTGTCTCTCGAAAGACTGAGGTGAGTTGAAAGGCAGATGCCAGGATTGGCCTGTTATTGGTATTGTTTGTCTTTTAGCAAACTATTTAATTAAACTAAAAAAAAAATTGTTTTCTTTTTAAAGCACTAAAATCTATACACCAAAAGAAAATTAGATCAAAAAAGCTAACAAATTCAATACAGACAGTTTATAAAATTAAATAAGAAAAAATAAATAAATAAATAAAAAAGGAAAAATAAAATTTTCCTGCCCTAGGACTCGAACTCGGATCTTTCGAATGGCACGCCAGTACTCTGCTCACTCAGCCATGGCGTCTGTTGAGCCGATGCGCGCAAAATGATATAAATACTTATTTTTACATCTTTTTTCAAACTGGACGAAAAAAGTGAGTGATGCCACAAAAATGAAGGGCCGCAACTGGGGCCATACTTTAATTTTTTACAAGGCATAACAAGGTAGAAGTGATTTCGACATTTCTCTCTTTCGAACTGCGACTGTAATGTCAACTCTTAACCCTATACAATTCAAAATTTTAATTTTTTAATTTCAATTTTCAATTTTGAGCTGTGCGACGGATTTTAAATACATACATACAAAAATAAAATGAAAAGGAATTACGTGCGGTGCGCTCTGTGTGGCAAGAGCCAGGACAACAAACTTGTGCGTTATTTTAAACCTCCTAATTGTCAAGTGAAGCGACAGCGGTGGGCAAGTAGCTGCGGTGTTCCATTAGGAGACTCTTCGCGTGTGTGCGAACACCATTTTAGTGGCAGCGACTTTATTTGTTGCCCATCACAGTCGAGTATTTCCAAGCGGACGCGTTTGTTCCCAGGTGCAGTACCTCTACCATACAATTCCCCAATGCTTGAGTTATCTGAAGTGTCAGCCGTTCCTGAGGTGTCTGTGGGGACGAAGTTAGCTGTTGATGCACAGATTCAAACTGAGTAAGTCTGCCATAAACAAGCACGACCGGATACACGAGTACATTAACATATACATACAAGCAAATGCTCCGCGAACACCATGATACAATTTCGTTCCACTAAATTTACCGCTTTAGATCGCCATTTAGGGTCGTTTGCACCATGTCTAGTTAACGCTAACTGGAGGTACATCCTTCAGTTAAGCACGTTAACTGCTTTATCGATCACATGTTATATGATGGGTGTCGATAACGTCGATAAAGATGTCTAACTGGGAGTTAGAATTAACTAGACATGGTGCAAACGGCCCTTACTGTTATAAATTCGACGTTCTGGTTCTTAACATCCCTTTTCCTTTTTTCATAATGCCATGTGAAAAGAGTCGTGGTTTTATTTTTCATACATAGCTGGATTTATCATACGGAAATTAAGCATTACATGGATAGACCAAATGTCAAATGGTGGTATGATAAAACCTAAACCAGAAATACTTGTGGACATAAAGAAACTGGAAGTAATTTTTAATAAATTTAATGGAAAAGAAATTTCGCATTGCAAAAATTTAATAGCTGAACTATTGAAGTTAAGTTCCGATGTGAATTTAGAAGAAAGAATCAAAACTTTTTTTTTTCATGTCGAATATACTCTAGAATTAAGTATTTGATTAAAAAAATAAATGATCAAAAACATTGGGCTAATAAAAACAAGAAAATTGCCAAAACGGTTTTATAAATAAATGTGGAGGTTTGAGTAAGTAGATATGCATTTCCACATTTACATTAAACGAAAATACAAAAACTAAAATGAAGCCGATTTGATGTGATTTTAAATATTTTCATATTTACAAAAACTTTAATTTCATAGATATTGAATTTTATCAAATATGGTACATGCTAACAAAGGGTTAATTTCTTTGTTTACGTTTTTTGACATTACAGTCAGGTATGAGAGAGCTCACTTCTACCTTGTTGAATATGCCTTGAGTTTTTATTTCATAGTTTTTAGCTCTGAGAGGAATCATTAATTAACAGATTTAACCATGATACAAAAAACAAGGTAGTTCCATTGTCACTTTTCCGTCGCCATATTAACAACCTGACAATTAAGCAGATTGTGACATTTCGTGCTACCATACCCAAAATCTAAAATACCTCAAATTTTCTTATTAATTTTTTGTCGATTTAAAAATCTTTGTTTTTAAGCAAAGTATGTATTTTATTCCTATTTTACGTGATAAAGCTGTTAAATTGCATATAAAACTTCTTTCTGTGAAACAAGTGTGAAATTCGACATTTCCTCAGCAAAGTACTATTCTGTTCACGCTGTGAAAAAGCTTGCAACATTTTTGCAAAATGAAGCTAGCAACACAATTTTCATGACATTTTAAATTGTGTGAAAGCTGACAGTTTATACAATTCAGTAGCGGCGAAAACAAAGGGGGGTTAAGTGGTTAAACCTTACCCAAGCCGATCGTAAAACTTGCGACGCAATTTCAGCTTATGCCTGTCGGTCTTGACAAGAATGTAATGCCTCAAGGTTTAGCTTAACATGGTTCTAGGGATACACCCTGTGATCATGTTACTTTCCAGAAGGCTTCGCGCCCGTTTTTCTGTACATATTTCCATTGGAAAAAATTATAGTTTAAAAAACTAAAACCTCCCTATTATAATTGCCATTCGTACTGTCATCAGGTATGTAACTTGAGAATAGAAATCGCTGCATCTTTTAGGCGCATCAATATTACATAGTTACATCCCGAGTTAATAAGAGGAAGGTAAAAATGCCTCATCTCCGTATGCTAGGTAAATGCTTCCAGAGGTATCTATGCGTCACCAGAATTTTAGTTTATATGGCTTACACCGCTAGCTCTCGTAGCTGGCTACGAGATCGTTTTCATATACCCCCATTTTTAATAGGTTTGGGATTGATTTCATTTAGCTCTTTTCCAAGTTCTACGGTGGCACGCTGCATTTTCCAACAAACCCATATTTTTTCACGAGCTTGAGATTGACTTCATATACATACATATATCCATACCAAGTTCCAGAACACTACCATAAATACTTCCAGAGATATGCACTATGAAAAATTCGATTTGTATGGGAGGTTCCACACCCCCTTAGATAACGGTTTTGTTTTAGCCTATAACCATTCATGGACGATTTGTGTCCGAAATTTCAAAAAATCGAGATAGCCGGTATGGCCATTGTGACTCCTCAAAGGAAATGAACTAATGATTGCAAAAAATGAAATCAAACGTCGTAGTTGACCAAAAAAGAACATTAGACTTCATTCTCTCAACTTCTCAGAATGTAGAAGAGCTAAGAAATATATAATAAGATAGGATATATTAAAACGGCCTCCAGAACATTTACCAAAAGACGCCCTGAACTACAGAAATCAGTTTGATTGAAAATTTGTTTGTATCTATTTATTTTATACTTCACATTTGGGTGTGTCAAAACTTCATCTGAAAACAATGTGTGTTGCTGGAAAAATTTCGCGGGCCATGGGTCNGGCTAAGAAATATATAATAAGATAGGATAAATTAAAACAGCCTCCAGAACATTTAGCAAAAGACGCCCCTGAACTACAGAAATCAGTTTGATTGAAAATTTGTTTTATCTATTTATTTTATACTTCACTTTTGGGTGTGTCAAAACTTCATCTGGAAACAATGTGTGTTGCTGGAAAAATTTCGCGGCCCATGGGTCCCAAAGCAAATTACATTTGCTGTTAAATAGACAAAGACAATATGTATTAAATAACAGATCGAAATGTATAATTTCAGGGTCTGAATTATATCAGAATCATCGTATCCGATATAGAAAACTACATTGTGAAATAATCAGATGATCATGAGGACACTAAAAAAATTTTAAAATATGTTCACTAAAATTGTATTAATATTAAAATAATGATTTGGCAAGTTTTTATCGAATTGAATGTAAAATTTAGACGTTTTTAAGATAAGATATTCATTATTATTAAAAGGTAAATATTAACACAACTATTTTATTTATAATCCCAAATTAAGAATATAAAATCTCCCACACCAAAAAACTTACAATTGGGTAACGCCGCTTCGAATTTTTCACAATTGAGCAATTGTCAAAAATCTGCTTTTTAATCAAAAAATTGTTTATTGAAACTACCTTCTTTTTTATATCATGGATTTAACGATCCTTAGTTAAGTGCCCGTTAGAGCTAATTTAAGGAACGTTTCTGAGTGCGGCTGTTAGAATGGGAACGTACATACCTCTTAGTCAAAAGCGTACAAAACGCTTTAAAGTAAAACATTTACCTATTTGAAACATTGCAAAGCGAAGCAAGCCTGCATTGTGCCAATACCTTAAGATTTCTTTGTGTTTTTTTATTGATGTGGTTTGATTTCGAAAGCGTTTACGTGAAAATGGGGAAATAACTCAAAATAATGATGTGATCTGTAATTTAAAAGATTTCAACGAATACCGTCAACAGCTGCACCGAACAAGGCTATACTATGTATTGCAGGAAATTAATCGTCAGGTAAACTATTTCAGGAACCTTAAGAACTCTTATTAATAAACGCGATCGATCCCAGGAAAATGAGCAACACGATAGAATGCTAATCACTAACGCCGAGGCAATAACTACTCGTGATCACCACAATTTAGCTGCTCGACAAAGCAGTTTTACTGAGATACAGGGACGCAAACGAAAACTTGAGAACATAAGAACCGCCCGCTTTCAGAAATTATGGCAACGTACACAATATAGAATAGAACGCAAGGCGGCTGCCGATGAAATGGAAAAGGCCTATCATGAGTACCGAAAGTTGCTGAATCATATGAAAATTCAGCGTCATTTGGAAGCTTCTGCTGATTTGCAAAGAAAACACCTCATCAAATTAAAGAAAGTACTCCAGTTGAAAAAAGATCGCTTACACAAAAACTTACGCAATGTGGAGTACGAACGGCATCGGAAACATGAGCAAATCCAAACAATTTCTTGGGAAAAACGACTGAAAGAGCGTATAACATACCAGGATAAAATGAAAGGTCTGCTTGAGACAACAGACACACAGAGAAAACTGTTTATTGAGGTGTGCAAATATTTATATATAAAACAGATTTAAACACACACATTTTTCCTAATTAGGATCACCGACAGAAATATAGTGAGAAATGGTCACGTATTCAAGACGAAATCAAGGAACGTGCAAAACTAATGAAAAAACAGAGCAAGCTTCATAAATACCCCAGGGAAAAACTAAAACACATTTTACTTCCTAATCCAAAAACGGATAATGGCATGGCATTCTGTGATAGGCCAAATGAAAGTTTCGACAAACTCTTGGATCATCAACTTTGTGAGGCTTTAAATGTTGCTATTGATATTGAAAATCAGCTGGTTATGCCATTCGAACCAGGTGATCCGATTTACAAGGCGGCAAAATTTATAATAACCAATATTATTAAGATATTTGACAAAGATTTGAGTAAGGATCCTAGAATATGTAAACAAGTGAGAGAACGTGTCGATCAGTTCTTCGATGAAGCTAAACGTTTTGTGATATTTGTATGTGGTTTTTTTTTGCTTAGTATAGTACAAAATAGTATTCTATTCTATATTTCAGAGATCATCTCAAATTAGTGCACATATTCGGGAGCAAGTTGTAAATAATTACGGTACGACGAGCCAGCGACCGACTATTGTATCGTTTAATCGGTTGCCAATGACAATAGGGCAATCCAGTTACGCTATTCACCCAATGGTTGACGTTAAAACTGTAGGGGCTCGAACACCTACGCCAGTGGTAAAGCAGAGAACTAATTTCTGCAAATACAATTACTTAGTTCATAAATCTCTATTTCTTTAGGGCTCGCTCGCCTCCATAAAAGTCCACTCGGAGGAGCACATATTTAATAATATGCCAAATTTGTGCCGCAACGAATTGATTTTCATCGAACATTATATCATCAAATTCAAACGAGAGCTTATAATAGGCGTTGGTAGAAGAGTATTCTCTGCAATCGATTGTCATTTCTCTAATAAAATTATGGATGTGCGCCCATTATTGCTCAGTAAGAATTGTAGAACACATTGCATTACAATAAATATAAAAACAATTCCATATTTCAACAGATTTGAACCGCAATTTCCTTACCTGTCAGATGACCAAAGGTATTCTTAGTTATGCTGCAAACAAATTGAACTATGAATCAAGCATAAAGTTATGTATCAGCGCTCTGGCTAGCGATATTGTTTGGTCACTGCAGAAACATTTGCTGAAGCCGGAACGCGACCCTCGTGGTATAGCCCCGCCACAACGTTGTAACGAGAACTCCTCACCACACGTGCGCCCTTGCTGCTATTTCCACAAGTAAATCACCGAACTATACTTTTTTCAATTCTGTAATTTCTTCAGCTAAAGCAATAAATTCAGCAGCTAATAACTTTCGTTATGGACAATTAAATATACGAATATGACCTTATTTTCACTCACCGAATTTTCGCTAAAAATTTCAAACACAAAATCTACAATTGTAAACAAACATATGTTTTGATGGAATTACATTTGTTTATGTTCTGCGGGATCAGTGTTCGGACGCCACCATCAAGGCTGGCCCTTCACGTAACCGTAGCGCAGAAATCTGTGGAATTTAGATTTTTCCGTGTCAGCTGATTTCGTTCTATAGATGGTTGCCACTTCGTCAGTTTTGCAGATGGTAAAAAAGTTATAATTTCCTATTCAAAATACGTTTAAACTATTTGAAATTTACTAATGAATAAGGTTTTTTGTTGAAAACTAAGTAGTTTATATTTAGCTACGATCTATTATAGAACGAAAAATTGTAGTTGAAAAGGTAAGTTTATGAAAAGGCATTGATCAGTGGCAACACTGTAGTAAGCAACACTGAAGGCTCCAGTAATCGACAAAATTCTGCGTACACAGACTGCGGTTAAGTATACGTTCTGCGTTCTTGACTAATTTCAGCTGTAGCAAAGGTCCAGATAAACACAGTAAAAAATAAAATATAGTGGCAAAATTACAAATATATTAACAGGTATGTATAGTAACTCCTCTAGTTAAAATTGAAGCCAGAGCGTAAGAGCGAAATAGAGCCTGAAATTGAGAAGAAATTGAGAAGAGAAAACTAGCAGAAAAAGGTATTGAACACAAAGTACTAAAAACTTAGGGAAAATTTTCCAAAACGGATCCAGGCAGTTGGTCTCTCTGATTCTAAATCTACGCTCTGAAAGCTTATAGTTTTTAAGCAATTTGCATTTAAATTTGCAAAAAAAAAAACCAATTCAACTACACTTTTTTCATTGTAGACCAATTGAACGGAAATGTTGGTGCTGCCAAACATAAAAAAAAATCCGAAAAACACAGAAAACGGACATAATAATCGCGTTTTTTATTAAACATTCCTTTAATTTGTCTATTATAATCATAATTATAAGTATAATTAGCAGCAAGAGTTTACGGGGTGTACACAGCTCGGTGGTTAACGCTTCTGACTTTGCACATCGATTACGCAGGTTCGATCCCTGCTGAAGTCTAGAAAAAAGAAGTCTGATGAGATGTGGTGATCTCCAAAATATCTGCTATAACTTCTACCGCTTAGACTTTGTTGCTTTTTAAATTTTTCCTAATAAACAATCGTGGTACAAAGCTCAGTAAAAATATTAAAACAAAATGTTAACTATACAATAAAGCGAATAAGCAAATGGATGTATAGAATTGACAACAACAACCACGCTATCAAGTTTAAATAGCGGCAAATTAGCTGCACTTGATAGTAGTTGGTTGAATAAGGAAAATGAATTAGCAACAAGAGTTTACGGGATGTACATAGCTCAGTGGTTAACGCTTCTGACTTTGAACATCGAATTCGCAGGTTCGATCCCTGCTGAAGTCTAGAAAAAAGAAGTCTGATGAGGAGATGTGGTGATCTCCGAAATAGCTGCTTAACTTCTACCGCTTAGACTTTGTTGCTTTTTAAATTTTTCCTAATAAACAATCGTGGTACAAAGCTCAATAAAAATATTAAAAATAAAATGTTAACAAGCCACAATAACATTGACAAATACATAGTTTAGGAAGAGCCTGCCTGAAACTATACAAAAAAGCAAATAAGCAAATGGATGTATAGAATTGACAACAACAACCACGCTGTCGAGTTTAAATAGCGGCAAATCAGCTGCACTTGATAGTAGTTGGTTGAATAAGGAAAATGAATTAGCAACAAGAGTTTACGGGATGTACATAGCTCAGTGGTTAACGCTTCTGACTTTGAACATCGAATTCGCAGGTTCGATCCCTGCTGAAGTCTAGAAAAAAGAAGTCTGATGAGGAGATGTGGTGATCTCCGAAATAGTGCTATAACTTCTACCGCTTAGACTTTGTTGCTTTTTCAATTTTTCCTAATAAACAATCGTGGTACAAAGCTCAATAAAAATATTAAAAATAAAATGTTAACAAGCCACAATAACATTGACAAATACATAGTTTAGGAAGAGTGAAACTAAATATACAATAAAGCAAAAAAAAGCAAATGGATGTATAGAATTGACAACAACAACGACGCTGTCAAGTTTAAATAGCGGCAAATCAGCAGCACTTGATAGTAGTTGGTTGAATAAGGAAAATGAATTAGCAACAAGAGTTTACGGGATGTACATAGCTCAGTGGTTAACGCTTCTGACTTTGAACATCGAATTCGCAGGTTCGATCCCTGCTGAAGTCTAGAAAAAAGAAGTCTGATGAGGAGATGTGGTGATCTCCGAAATAGTGCTATAACTTCTACCGCTTAGACTTTGTTGCTTTTTCAATTTTTCCTAATAAACAATCGTGGTACAAAGCTCAGTAAAAATATTAAAACAAAATGTTAACTATACAATAAAGCGAATAAGCAAATGGATGTATAGAATTGACAACAACAACCACGCTATCAAGTTTAAATAGCGGCAAATTAGCTGCACTTGATAGTAGTTGGTTGAATAAGGAAAATGAATTAGCAACAAGAGTTTTCGGGGTGTACATAGCTCAGTGGTTAACGCTTCTGACCTTGCACATCGATTACGCAGGTTCGATCCCTGCTGAAGTCTAGAAAAAAGAAGTCTGATGAGGAGATGTGGTGATCTTCAAAATAGCTGCTTAACTTCTACCGCTTAGACTTTGTTGCTTTTTAAATTTTTCCTAATAAACAATCGTGGTACAAAGCTGAATAAAAATATTAAAAATAAAATGTTAATAAGCCACAATAACATTGACAAATACACAGTTTAGGAAGAGCCTGCGTGAAACTAAATATACAATAAAGCAAAAAAAAGCAAATGGATGTATAGAATTGACAACAACAACGACGCTGTCAAGTTTAAATAGCGGCAAATCAGCAGCACTTGATAGTAGTTGGTTGAATAAGGAAAATGAATTAGCAACAAGAGTTTACGGGGTGTACATAGCTCACTGGTTAACACTTCTGACTTTGCACATCGATTACGCAGGTTCGATCCCTGCTGAAGTTATTGCTGCACAATGAACATTTAGGTTTGAGCTCAACTTGAGGTTAACTTGAGAACTAAGGTATTTCTCAAATCTCCAACGTTGTTTCTCAACAGTACCTCAAGTGGAGGATCATAGCTTTCTCAACAAAAAGGGCATTTTTCTCTGTATGAAAAAAAAACTAATTCTCAAGTTGAGAAAATGCTAGTTCTCAACTTGAAGTCCAATGTAATTTTCCAATTGGTCCCAAACATATCATTGAAATACTGAAATTGAGATAGTAAAATACCTTATACCTTTTTGATTGAAACGACATACATAGATGAATTTAAATATTAATTTTTTCTTTTATTACTCCTTTTGTATTATGTAGTTAAGCAAAATCGTATTACAATAATTAACTTCACAGCACACAGTCCGACAGAAATTTTGCCACTTGATTCACTTGGCGTTTTATCTTCTTTCAAGATTATTTGAGGATATTTTGAAGATTATTTACTTTTTGTTGGTAATTTTCCTCTTTATATAGCTTTAGTTTTTCACTTGATAATTAAAAATTCGTTTCTCTATCACTTTTTACGTATCTAGAGATGAGTTGGAGAATGATGTTGGATATCAACTTGAGAACTATGAATTTCTCCAAGGTTGGAGAAATATTTTTTTAGTGTTTATTGGGTGTTTGTTTGTGAAAAGTGCTACAATTTGTAGGCACATTTATAAACGCGTTTTACTTAAGTAAGTGATTAATAGATATATATTAAAGGCACGATCCAGAAAATAAAGGTCGCGTCATTCGCGGAGCGCTAACCCTCTCTTCGTCGATTTGACAGCATCCGCCTAATCGCTGACGTCATAAAATTCTTTTGTTTACATTCCCTGTTGCCAACTTCATGCTTTTCGCACCAAATTTAGTGGGTATTTAAAACGCGAAAATTTTTAAGTTTAGCGCATGGCGCGTTTTTGGTGCTTTTGTTTTTAGTTTGAAGACACCACATTAGAAAATCTTAAAAAACTTGAAGCAAAATTTATAGCAATCATAAGTGTGGTAAGTAACTTTACAAAAATTTAAACAAAATCATGGCACAGCACAACAAAATGTGTGGCAGCACCTTCAATCATGCCAGAAGAAATCAACCGTCGTGGAAGAAACATTGATTTTTATTAATTTGAATCGGCATCCTTACAATAAAATTATGTACGCATATAAATTCTATAAAATACACCAATAAAAATTTGGGGCTTTTTCAAATTTAAAACTTGGCAATACTGCCTTTTGTCCGCTGCTTCCTCTTTTCCTTGCCGAGTTCGTCTTGCTCTCTCATTCTGGTATTTATTGACGTCACGGCCACTTGCTCTCAGCTCGATTGGCGCAATCTTGTATTCTATCATTCTTGTATTACACCATGGTCTCTTATAGATTTACGTTCTTTGTCACTTCGCAATAACGCAGAACGAGAATTGAACCTCTGAGGGTCACTTCCTGTTCTGCGTTATCGTGAAGTGATAAAAATAACACCTTCACACCGGTTTTATTTCGGTGTTAATTTTATACTTTTCACTTCATTTCACGATAACGCAGAACGGTAATTGACCCTCTGGACTGTGTAAGTGCTTGTGTGTAAAGAAAAGAGTTTAAAACTGATTTATAAATAGTAAAATGTTTACAGCAGAATGTCAAAACTGTGCAACAACTATTCACTTGCGAGTTTTGGGATGGCTTTCCAAAACGGAAACATACGAGATTTAAGCGAAAGTTTGCCACCTCGCGACACAGCTGATTACTTTTGTATGGAAACTCTCGTGCGACAAAATTGCGACATTGCCATAATATTTGAGCTGGCAATCATTGCAAACTCGAAAGTCGCGAAACACATGATATTTTATTGTCCTCGAATACTTAAAGAAAAAGTATATTAGTTAAGGCTTCTTCGAAATATAATTGTAAAAGTTTTCTATTTCACTTGCGCTGCGTTTACATAAGACAATTTGAGACAAGACAATTGAAAATATGTATTAGTTGTCAAACTATTGTATAAAGTAGACGTCCAGACAATTACAAAGACAATACACTTTTCAGCAACCGCCGTTAGTGTCGTTTGGAGTGAGATTCATATTATTTATTCAAATATCCAAACACAAACATATTTTTCATAATTCTGCGACTTTTTGCGATTATGTATTGCCTCTTTTTCCCAAATTAACCAATACGTGACCGCATTGTCCAATTTACTGTCCAATTCACTGTCTTCGAAAAATCAAAGACAGTGGCGAAGACGATTAGTGAAGTGTCAATGCATTAGTAAAAAGTGTGAATATATTGATATTGTCTTCGCAAAATGGTCCATTGTAAACCCCAAGCTACGCGCGGTATTTAAAAAAAAATTTACATTTGTAATCCGGACTTGCGATAGGTCGTTCATACCACTTTGTTTGCAACGTTGCCATTTCGCCAAAAATGCCACTTTCCGACGCTTTGTGAATCGCACTACAATATTTCCAACGTTCACTTGCGTATATATTTGGGGTGTTCACAGTTCGTTCCAAATAGTGTCTCAAAATGTAGACGTCTACATTTTAAGACGTTTTCTAACCGTAAAATCTGTGGTGTTGTTGTTTCCCATACAAAATTGGAAAACGACGCCGTCTACATTTTGTCACACTCAAAGGTATGTTTTTTACGCGTCTACATTTTGCAACCTCGCAGCAGGGTTGCATTATGGCAATACTAATCACATTTTTTT
>NW_016161311.1:36187-52976 GCF_001687245.7 Rhagoletis zephyria
TATAATTGCTTACTTCTGGTATGGACACGTCAGCCTATTTCTGCCTGTTTGTTTGTTGTGCAGATTCGTCTTCTTAAAATTGCGCTCCATTGTTCGAAATTTATTTTCAATTTGCGCTGTTGTGAAGATATACCCTTGCTCTGCCATACGCTCAGTTATAACCTTCCACATTTTAGTTTTATTTTTAACGGATGCGCTCTTCCCCACTTTATGCCGTAGCTCCTCGATTAACGTAAGCATCAGCTTTACAGGGGCTTCAACCCACGCCTGCTTCTCAGCCGAACCTGAGTTTTCTTCGGATGGAAGCGTTTCCACATTTCGTTGTGGGCTTTGCATTACCACTGCTTCTACTGGATTTTGGGCCTCTTGTTCATACAACGCATTTTGAACCTCTTGTGCATCCACTGAATTCTGAGCCTCTTGAACTTGGCCCATTAGCTGCGTTGAGAAGATTACTTCGTTATAATCTTTCCGATTTTCCAGCACTTGGGTGGCTAACTGTTGCCGGTAAACTTCATCTGGAAAAAGTGCATGCATGTACGTAAAGCCATAATTTGTGTTACTTTCTATAAAAAAAACTTACCATTTTGGATGCGCGAGAAAGTTCCTGGCGAACAAGTCACATTAAGCTGCGAATTATTCATTTTTAGTTAAAATTATACAGCTGAACAACGATCCAAACAAAATGACATTTCTATTTGACATGAGCTTTGTTGTTGCCATTCTTCGGACTAAAAATTTGGTTTTTTGCGTTCCTTTACTTTTTCCTGTTATTCTCTTTTAGTCAGCGCATTTTGCTTACGCTCTTGCATTTTGACACTTGTCAGATTTTTGTCCGAGAAGATAAGGAATGGACCTATTCTAACGTATGTATCAAGATATAAACTTTATCCTGTGGAGACGGGCAGTTAACCTCACTTTTTCGGCACTAATTATTTACTACTTTTAATCCGTTAGTGCATATAATTTCAAATTAAATGTTGAAAAATGTCTAATTACAGGCTATATCGTCAGCTCCACACAGCTTGGACATATATCGTAAGTTATAAAAAAGTAAAGGCCGTAAAATAAAGCAATTTCCTACAAACTGTTAATGATTTTTTAAATAGATTAAAACACGTAAATATCGATAATATAAGCGAAATCGTAATTTAACCGCTATATTCTAGTGTATCAGTAGTCCATTTGGCTCGATATTATGACAATGCAGCAAAAGATATTCAATATAAAAAAATCGTCTTTCCATAGGATTTTTGTGTACGTATTTTTCCATTGATAACCACGATATCTTTTATATTTTATATTTTGAGGACAAAAATTATACAAATCCTGCCATTTTAAATTTTAATATCGTTCTGAAAACACCAAGTTCTTTAAAAATTGCCGTACTACTAAATGGAGATTTTAGATACTATTTCCCAACGAATAGTAGTATAAAAATTAGGATCGGCAGCACTGAAAATAAGCATGCCGACGTTAAAATTACAACACGTCGCTACTGACAACACCTTGTTATTATTCCACGATGAGAAGAGACAACACGTTATAATTGCAGCGAGTGTGAACATCAGGAGCGTGCCTTCTCTTTTCATCCAGTCTGAAAACGTATTTGAGCAAAAGAGAAGGTACGCTCCTGATGTTCACACTCGCTACAATTATAACGTACCAGTGTTGCCATCTATTGATTTTCAAAAAGCACCAAAAACTTGGAAAAAAGCGTTTTACCACACTAAAAGCACCAATTTTTTTTGAATCAAGGGATGCTTTTTTCATAACTTAATACCGAAGTACTGCACTTAAAACTGGTATATCTAGAGAAAGAAAAATCTAATCGCAACAAACGAAAATGATGCCCTAATTAGAAATGAGCAAAAAATTTGATGTGTTCATTATATAACCTCAATTATCGCTAAAAACCGTGTTTTTGGCACTTTGAGGTTAGGATATCTCTAAATTCTAGTGCTAGAGTAATTGTGAGACCAGATTTGGGTTCAGCACCAGGAAACGATGTGTTTTACTCGGGTGGTATTTAAAAAAAAAAAATAAAATTGTAAAAATAATTAGAAAAGAAAAAAAGAAATACTTAACTTACTTGCGTACTAGCATTTTCAACGCGAATAGAATTTAACAAGGTGGGTTTGCAACTTCAGTTTTTTATCAATCATGGTTGTATTTTAGTCCATTTAAATTTGTAGATTCTTGTAAATTCAGTGCTGCCACAGCTTTAAATATTTCAAATTATTTCAGGTTTTAACTATCTCGAAGTAATTTTAGTTCAGAAAAAAAGCACTAAAAAAGGCACTAGGCACTAAATAATTTTTTTTTGGCGATTTAATTTTCAAAAAGCACTAAATCTAGTGCTTAAAGCATTATGTTGGCAACTATGTAACGTGCTGTCTCTTCTTATAGATTTACGTTCTTTGGAAGTGATGAAAACAACACCTACACCGCATTTATTTCGGTGTTAATTTTATACTTTTCACTTCACGTTAACGAAGAACGGGAATTAACCCTCAGTACATCATTAATATTTTGATTTCCTTTCATTTTACTTTTGTTTATGCTTAACCAATTCAACAAATGGCGGCTTTTGACATGTATTCTTCTTCTTCTTCTGCTAGTAAAAATTCCACTAGCGAGAATTTGCAGCTTTCCCTTGTTATTACGCTCTCGATTCAGTGCTCTTGCAATTTTTTTGGGTTATTATCAAGGCATAACAAGGTAGACGTTATTTCGACATTTCTCTCTTTTGAATTTCGACTGGATCGGTCCGGAAACACTGACACCGAACTGACGCGCATTTTCAAACGGATACTTTAGCTCAAAGGAATTTCTAGAAAAAACACTTAAAAAACCTGAAAAACTTTATAACAACTTGATGTAGACTAAGAATTTCTGATTGCAGTCTTAAAAAAAAAACGAGACATATAGTGAAACGACCCCAAATGACCAGGATACCTAAGGAGCCCAATAGCTTCTAGGCAAGTTAATCTATTTCTAATGCAAAAAAAACCCAAACTTGATTGTGGACTCAAGTAATAACAGTATTTTCAGCATCAGTTTAGTGACAAAAAGCTAAAATCTGGCATTTATTGAGAATTATTCAGATTTGTACAAATGTATAAAATCAGTTTTCTTACACTTGTGTTTTTTATATCTACAAAAAATATACTTGCTAACAAGAGACTTAACTACTGCATTTGTTGATGTGCCGCAAAAACTTGTTATGACTCATCCTCTTGTGAGCGCTATGCACTCCACGCCCAAATCTATCGTCCCTGGTCGGTTGCTTCAGCTAGCTCCAAGTTTCGGGCGTGGGTTTTCGAACCCGCCAACCAGGGCGAGGCGTGGACAAACAATTTAGTGAAAATTTGCCACCTTACACGCTCACTTTGATTCGGCCCACCCTACCTAGGCTGCATAAATCCAACGTGACATTTCCATTGCAGCCCCGTAATATGTCCGTCCACCAACTCCTTACCCCAACTCCATTTCACTCACCATGCCTTCACCGCTCCACAGCCCATAAAATTTGTTCATATATACATATCTTTTTTTGTTTGTTCCAGCTAGGACGGGAAGACCCGCAGATCCTACAAAAAAATTCCTTTTTTTTTTTGCTTGCCTAAGGGAGCTCTCTTAGAAAGGGGTGTGGATGTCCAGAAACAAACATCAATAAATTTACTGGGTTACAAATCTTTTGGG
Organism: Rhagoletis zephyria; assembly: GCF_001687245.7. Classification (NCBI taxonomy): domain Eukaryota; kingdom Metazoa; phylum Arthropoda; class Insecta; order Diptera; family Tephritidae; genus Rhagoletis; species Rhagoletis zephyria. The sequence continues at coordinate 39,893 of NW_016161311.1, forward strand.
TTTGTGAAGGACATTTACAGACTTGCAAGATTGAAACGCTAAAAGCGGTAGTAAAATTTCAAGTACGAAGACGAACACAAGAATCAGAAAAAAAGGTCTTTAAAGGCAATGATAATAATAATAACTGCATTTAGGCCGCTCTTTGTCCTGTATGAATCCCTCAGCCTTCAAGCTTGAGCTTTCATTTACTTATGTAGAGTTGACTTATTGTCCCAAACGCGCGCGGTTAGCACCGATGTTAACAGTGACTCCTGTTCCTGCTCCACTATAGAGCGGTTCACACCTAGTTGACTTAATAGGTTTAGCACTTGGGGAAGACCGGAAACGCTGCCTGATCGGCCCAAAAATGTTCACAGGGCGGTCCCAATAATCGGGTACCATCAAACGTCTATAAATATGAACTAAAAGCTAAGACTTACAGGAAGTTGCGTTTGCTCCTACCGCTGCGCCCTTTCCAGCTTCTTCACGCACTGCAACAAAGAAATCTATAAATTCGTGCATAACCGCGCGACAGTGGAATGGACTTACACTTCCTGCTTTTGATTTTCCACCAAACATAAAAAATATCGCTATGGAGGCTATCCTTATTGGTGCTCCTTTGTGGTGCTGAGTGGGGGTTCCTATTCAAATCAATTACCCAATCATTTTTATTAACTTTATTTATTTATTTTTCTAATTCCCGCCTGTAAGATATAATCCACTGGCTCTACACACAAAACACAGGCTTTATATTAAAACTTAGAAATTTAAGCTACACTCGCGCAGAGGCAAAGTATTTGCCATTACAAGTTTGGATAGCGTTTTTCTCCCACCGAGCGCTGTTATGCCCTTTCATACCCCTCGTTTTCCTATGTATAAGATTCCCGCTAAAGTCCTTCGTATATATCTTCCACCACTATACTTCCACTACTTCACAATTGATCCCGGCCCGAGTACGGCGACGCCAATCGGTACTAAAAAAAAATATCCCATTGTTTTTTTTCTTCCTGTTGTCTTTTTGACATTTGACATCATAACAAAGAAAATAAAATTGCAAGGAGTACAAGCAGCGCGAGATAAGTGAATTCGAATTCACTTTTTACTTTATTTTAAATTCATTGCGCTTTGTCTATCTAATTTTTTTAATAGATTTTTGCAGTTACGCTGAAATTTGTGACTTGGGAGTTGGTGGTAAGCATCGATTGGAGTTACGCGGTGGGAGCATCTAATGCATGGGCTCGGAATGCCGTGGTGAGTCGTTCAAAATAAATGGATAGGTTTAGTTAAATTTTTTTACAAAAAGATGTGCTATGGGTTTACGTGTCTGTAGATAATAAATTAGACGATTGTTCCAAAAAAAGAATATAAAAAAAATTTATTGAATGACGGGGGCTGCTAACATAACAAACTAACAGATAAACTTCAATTGCAATTAAATTCAATTTAATCTAGAAATTAACAAATTGAATTATTCAGCAAATTTTAAGTCTGCACGTTGTCGAAGTAAAACAGTAAAGGAAAGAAATTCAGTATACTTTGAGCATAATGGGAAATAGCGACGACACGGAAAAATACTATAAAGAAGAGTACGAAACCCTTTGGCGGAGACAGCTCAACGACGGCGATGCATTCAGGGATTTCACGGCGGCGTTACATCCCTCCCTCCATAAACTTTATGCGTACAATGAACGCAGTTTACTTCCTTACATCAAGTTTCGCCAACTTCACTGATGGTCTCGTAAACAATCTGTCGGCTGTTCGAACAACTGCGCTGCGCACTACTCCATCTTTTGAGCAATTGACATCAATGATAATCCCTTTCCTCCAGGTGTTTGCCTTGCGTTATCATCCACGATAATTCCGTCATTTACCCCAATGGGATTGGGAGGTTTTTGAAACCATTTGGGTCGTCGTGTTAGGCAGGGTGCCTATTCCCGGATCTAACGCTTCCAGAATTGATCAGCAAACTGGCATGCTATTCGAAAATTTTTGCTTAATGGACCACCGTCCCCATTTTCTGCCTCATGTTCGCGTATTCCACTGGAACTGCCTACGAGGAGGTGATTAGGCGTTAGACATTAGGAGACGTGAATTTAGGATATGCTCCACATCAGCCATAGCTGCCCTTAGCACTTCTTCGCGTAAGCCAGTAGTTGGTAGGATATCCATTAGTACAAATTTCACCGAACGAATCATTCTTTCCCAACAGCCTCCCATATGGGGCGAGGGTGGAGGTATAAAATGCCACTCGATTTCAGGATAGGAAGTTCATCAGTTGAGAATCGCTCAATTTTGTTCTGTAGTATGCGACTCGTCCCGCGGAAATTTGTGCCATTGTCCGACCAAATACATCGGGGTGCACCGCGGCGGGCAATATATTGTTTCAGCACCAGCAGAAATGAATCCGTAGAAAGAGAAGTAGCGATTTCTAAATGCACGGCGCGAACGGTGAGGCACGTGAATAGCACTCTCCATCGCTTCTCACGGCGTCTACCAACAATTATTTAAAATGGACCGACGTAATCGATACCAGTGTTTGTGAATGGGCGCTGCGCCGACTACTCCATATTTGCAGCGCCCCCTTAGCCTGACGTAATCTAAAACTAAAACCAGCAAATACATTCATTTATGCCCTTTCACATTTATTTAGTAACAATCGAAATATACTTGAATATATGTACTAATGTCTGTCTAAATTTAATAAAACTAAGTAGATGAAAAAAAGGACTAAATATCTAATTAATTTAACGAACAAAACTCCTTACTTCGAACAATGTTAATATTATTAAAAAAAAATAAATAAAATAAAAGGGTACTACATTCAAATAAATTAACCAAGCCGACTTAATCTGCTAACAAATTTCCTCCTAAAGCTTCAAAGGCGTGGCTCTAGAGACGCAAATCTATCAAAAAGTAAAGAATTCACAAAAAAAAGCGTAAGATAAAAAAAATAAAATAAAATAAAAATACTCAAACACGAAAATTCAACCTCTCATCATTTGGTCTCTTCACTCTGCTATGCCTCCTTGAACACCCTTTTTCGGTTGAGCAACTCCCTCGGCTTGATCAGCGCCAATAAAATAGCGCTAGAGAAAGTTGAAGACTTCAGTCTCTTAGAAATACGGTTTCAGTGTCGGGTCGAGCAGTCGCGAATTTCAAAGTATTTAGTGCAGTGGGGTTCAGTACATAATCTATACTAATTATATAAAGAGAAGTCCCTTTTTTTTGTAACAGGTAATCTCGCGAACGGCTGGTCCGATTTTCATGAAATTTTGTATACAAATAGCTTTCGGTAACCGCCATGTGTTAGGCTAAAAAAAATTTACTTTTTTTCGGGTAGGTGGACCAGGGACCAGTCTATTCGAAAAAATCTTATTATAGTCCGATTTGCTTAAAATTTAGTACGTAAGTAGCTTTTTAGCATATATGACCCATTTTTTCCGGGAAGTGGTCCAGGGACCGATCTATTCCAAAAAATCGCATTTATGGTCCGATTTGCATAAAATTCGGTAGGTAAGTAGTTTTTTAGCATATATTAGGATATATGGTCCATTTTTTCCGAGAAGTGGACCAGGGAATGATCTATTCGAAAAAATCGTATTTACGGTCCGATTTGCTTAAAATTCGGTACGTAGGTAGCTTTTTAGCATATATTAGCATATATGATCCATTTTGTCCGAGAAGTGGACCAGGGACCGATCTGTTCGAAGAAATCGTATTTATGGTCCGATTTGCTTAAAATTCGGTACGTAGGTAGCGTTTTGCCTGGATAAGCTTATAGATTACTGTTTTCCAATTTTCATGCAATTTCGAATATAAATAGCTTTAAGTAACGACCATATCAAGGGGCGAATTCGTCACTAGGCAAGATTTTTTTGCGCCAATCAGAAACAACGGATACTGTCAAAATATAATTATAATATATAATATATCTCAACTAATATATATTTAGGAAGCCGTTTGTTAGTTTTCGCAAGGCTCGAGAGCGGCTGAACCGATTTTTTTGAAACTGCCACCTGCCGCACGTGTCCCAAGGATGGTTTTAGGCTGAAAAGAATCTATATGTAAAGAGGGCGTGGCACTTCCCATACAAACCGAATTTCTCATGCTACATATCTCTGAAAGTGTGCATGGTACAGTTTTGGAAATTGGTATGGAGATATACGAAATCAATCGCATACCCTTGGAGAAAAATTTTAGCTATTGTAAAAAAGGGTGTGGCATCTCCCATACAAACCGAATTTTTCATACTGGAAATTTTTTGGTAGAGTTCTAGAGATTTGTATGGAGATGTACGAAATAAATCGCATACTCTTGGAGAAAAATTGGAACTATTGGAAAAGGGGGCGTGGCATCTTCCATACAAACCGAATTTTTCATACTGCCTATCTTTGAAAGTGTTCATGGTAGAGTTCTGAAACTTGGTATGGAGATATACGAAATCAATCGCATACTCATGAAGACAGAGGGCAGCTGTTGGTAAGGGGGGCGTGGCACCTCCCATATAAATCGAATTTTTATACTGCATAACTCTGAAATATTCATGGTACAGTACTGGAACTTCGTATGGAGATATGTATAGCCATACTCATGGAGAAAATTTGGGCTATTTGAAAAGGGGTGTGAGGCCTACAAACGTACCGACCTTTAGTTATCTTTGAATGAATTTTTTTATTCTTCTGTAGGTGTGTTTGTGAGTGAAATCCTCCTAAATGGTTGTACGGATTTTAACGAAACTTTTTGTGTATTTGAGTGGGTCTCTGGATGGTTTAGTTTAACAATTTAATCCGACAGTTGGCGCTGTAGTTGAGTTATTACTAAAAATCTTATTTATGATCCGATTTGGCTAATGTTTTAAATATGTATGCAATACTATTGCAAAAACGTGCTGCCAAGTGGTGCTGAAGTCGAGCTATTACTAAAAATAGCCAAGTGAGAAAAGGGGCCGTGAAGGTCAGATTAAAACGACCTGTTGCACCATTGAGTATATCGAACGCTCCTGCGTTGCAATTGGCCCAATGGATGTGATTTTCCAATATTATTATGCGTTCAAACTTTTAAGGTATTTCGTCTGAAATAAGTATATGTATATTGCATTTCTGTAGAACAATGATTCGCACCCATTTTGAAATTGCCACCTACTATACTGTAAAGCTTCTAGGACATTCACTATAGAACCGGGTCATTGTTGCCGCCAGGGAGCGAAGAGGAAAAAATTTATATCGCTTTGCGAATAACCGTGCTATGAAATGCCGCACAACTGGAGAATTTCAAGAACGGATATAACACTTTCCTTAGGTTATTTAAAGCGGCAAATGACCACCAAACCTTAATCTTAGCAGACAAATGTGCCAATGAAAATCGTAAACGTGAATTGTTGGTGAAAATGTTGGACCAAAAAGATTCAATGAAATATACCCACTAGTATTTATTTCAAGTTACCACATCTTCTTTTACTTTTAACTGTTAGTCTCCTTTCTTGTTCATCTGTTTCCTCTTGTTATTCTCCTTTTCTTCAATTTCCCTGTCCTTCCTTCTGGATATCTACCGGACGAGTTAGGGTCACAAAGGCAACGTCACTTGCGGTCACCGGAAGTGACTAGTGCTAGAGTGACAAACATGGGGGGAGTGAACACCACCGTTTCGAAGCACCTTCCTTGTTGCTTCAACGCGTTGTCGAAGTGGGGCTCGAAGTTGTGGTGTCACTAATAGTTTATGTTGTCAGAATTCGTGAAGACTAACTACGAGCTACCTAGCGTGAGATCCAGCATCGCGCACTAGTTAGGTTCAAAATCTTCACAGGGGGTAACGGGGGTCAGTGCGGCATCCGCCTCTAGAGCTGCGACGCTGGCAGTTGACATGCCACACTATATTGAAGAATAGGAGGGTGTTAGGTGAAATTAACATAGGACTGGGGACAGACTGACTTTACGCTCTCTCAATGACCTTGTTCAGAGTAACACCACACACACACCAAAATATCAAATTAGAAAAACAACAACAAACACAATTAAAAATACATTGGTGTAGCTTTATGTATATATACATGTGTAAATAAAAAGGAAGTAGAGAAAATAAATACCTTTTATTCTAAATTGAACAAAACCCCGCAGTCTTTGAACAATTTACATTTTTATTACATCGTACTTTATTTTATGATATTTATGTACATGTGTACATCACATGTGTATTATTTTGCCTTCATATTTACATTGTTTTTATATATAATTGCTGATTTATCATTTTTTTCAACGGTTTTGGGGATTTTATCCGAACGTTTTAAACTATGAATTTGGATTTAAATTTTTTTATATTTTTTATTTTTTTGGTTTTTTTTTTGAATCTTGAGTTAAATTTTTGGTAGTCTTAAATTCTGAGACTTCTGTCTCCATCTTATATTTCGATTTTTCCATATTTTTTTCTTTACACAATTTTTTTTTCACTGGTACAAATTAATTTTTTAATAGTTCCGTTGAATTCGTTAAGTTTGAATTTTTTTTTATTTTGGATTCTATTTTTTGAGTTTTTAAGTTTTAATTTTAAAGCATTCAATTCTTGCTTTTTTTTGTGTTGTTGAATTTTTATTTCTGCTTTAAGTCTGCCTGCTTTAAACATAATTTTTGGAATTTTTTCAACTTACCATTGAATTTCTATGTTTAAATTGATAGTACTTCTCTCTTTATTTCACATTTTTGTGTTATTCATATTTCAGAATTATAGCGTCCGCGATACGGTTAAAAATTTTTTTATTAGCTTTTCTTTAAATTCTTACTTTGATTTTGAAGTTCTATCCTGATCTCTTGGTTTTACAGTCAGTTTGAATATAGTTTTTTATTACGGTTTGCGATTTAAATTAATTATAGATACAGTTTTTTTTTTTACATTCACTTGGATCTCTGGATTCTGAGTGATTTGAATTTTGTGGCGTTTGGTGTTTTGGTTCAGCGTTATTAATCAGATTTGTGTACAGGTGTAAGTGTTGAGTGATCGGAAGATTGTGAGGTTGACGAGCGAGAGCCTGAGGACAGAGCGTTTGTAGGCGGCCTGGGTCTGCTTGACTCCAATCGCAGGATTACGAAAAGTTTTGCAAGGGCCCTGGAAAACCAAATTGTTGGGTCGATATTCACGCAAATTGACACCGGCATTCCACATGCGGTGGATTTTGTCCCCACGGACTACCTAAATAGGTGTACTGAGAGAATATTTGGAATCGCCAGCCTGGAGTCACGCCAACCAGCTATTAGGGTAACCGACCAATTATCTCTTAGCGTAACAGATAATAGTCTCACCTTCTCGCGAAAAATAGAAGAACTCGGTGAAATGTCTGAGCCAGAAAATTCCGGGGTTAACATGCTACAAAACGAACAGCAACCAGGGGGCTCAAAGTCTCAAGGTGGCGGGCCGAGTTCTGCAGCCATAAGCATCGAACAGCTGAGCCGATTAATGGCGATGATGGCACAACAAGGCGAAGTTATGGCAGAATGCATGAACGAGGTCCGCCAAGTAAGAGAAAACGTTCAATGCGAGCTCCGGGGAATCGGCCAGCCACAGCATCGACACCCGAAGTTACGAACGAGAACTCGGCAGGGAACAGGCACAGGAATAGCGAGGACTCACAATATTATGAAAACTCGCGGTCGGGGGATGAAACCGGAACAAGGAAAAAGACAGATTTAGAAAAGTGGCATGTTAAATTTGATGGTACCTCTAAAAGCATGACGGTAGAGAGTTTTATCTTCCGGGTAGAGAAGATGAGGGAGCAATACGGGGTCTCCTACTACCGGCTGTGCCTTGAAGTGGTACTGGCAAGTGCTCGAGGATCAGGCAGATGATCCCAATTTTGGATATTTTGAGCTCAAAGCCGAGTTGCCAAACCACTTCAAGACTGCCGAATCGGATTATGAGGTAATCCGAGAAATAAGGGAGAGGAAGCAGACTCCTCAAGAAACCTTCGAGGAGTTCTACAGCGATGTCCACAACCTCACTTTCTGCCTCAAGAAAAAGATTCCGGAACACGAATTAGTAGGCATAATAAGAGGGAATCTCAAGCCGTACCTTGCAAATCTGACCTTTACATCCCGAATGACGACTCTTGCAGAGTTGAAGTCAGAGGGCAAACGGGCGGGAAGGGTCATTAAAGAGAACAGGAACAGACCGAAAGCAATTAATGAATTAGAGTTTATAAGTGAAGAATAGGCAGAGGAGAAGATAGAACAAAGAAGTGTAGAGGCGATTAATAGGGCCCAGTGCAATAAACCTCAACAAGCAGTGTCTGTCCCTAATAGGGTGTTCCCGTCCAGTAATCCCAATGTGCAAAAACCTACTATCCATTCGTTTTGTCCGTCTCCTTTCCACCTGATGTTGTGTCTCAAGTGTGGTCTACCCGTCGACTACTATGTTAAAAACCCACTTGACGCCGGAAGGAAGATAAGTGTATGTCCAGGTTTCATGATATGGTCTGTTTTGCGTGTGGTAGTAATGCGTCCTTTTGTGTCTACAAGCCTGACCCGGGAAACCCGAAGCTGGCAGAGATCTCCGGGAACTCTTGCCAGCAGAAGTATCTCCCGGAGGCATTCCAGTGAATAAATCAGTGTTGAGTCCTGTGAGTATTTTAAGGAGAGAAAGGGGTAGTAAGCTAGAAAAGGATAGTTCCGGAACATTAGGGGGTAGAGAAATCAAGAGTTTACACGAAAGGAAAATAGCATATGAAGAAGCCCGAAGGCGCTTATTTTGCGAGGAGATAATTAGGAAGAAAAAGAATAGAAACTATGAAAAGATTAGGAAAATGAGGGACAAAAGGAAGAACCTAAGAAGAATAAGCAAAAAGATCATATCCACAATAGTAACGTTTAAAGGAGATAATAGATCGGAGATTATGAAGTGTTCGCGCTCCTCGACTCAGGTGCAGCTGCCAGTTGCCTCGGGAAAAATGCTGAAAAACTCCTCGAAGGCAAGGAAAGCCTCATAATGCCGATTAAAGGTCAGAACATCATAAAGGCCAGTGGGGGGGAAGTGTCGGTAGTAGGAGTCATCACTCTACCCGTCCTTTGGGACAACGCCTCTAGGGAGCTCGAATTTCTAATTGTTCCGGGGCTTCAACAGGAAGTATACCTTGGCGTTGACTTCTGGCAGGCATTTGGCATGAGTGTTGTGAGTAGGGGTGTGACTGCGAGTGTGAATGGTTCTGTTGTTGCGGAGCTGGTACCCGCCGAGGGTGACTTAACCTTTGATGCGGTGCAACATGACTTGACACATGATGAGAGTGTAGCCTTAGGACGGATTAAGGCTCAGTTCCCTTCCTTTGCTGTGCTAGTATTAGGCAAAACTGATAAAGAGGAACATGTTATTGAAGTTACGAATGAAAATATCCCAGTGAAACAAAGGCCCTACCCTATCTCACCAGCACTCCAAAAATTTGTTTAGGCAGAATTAGATAGAATGCTAGAAATGGGCGTGATAGAAGAAAGCAATAGCAGCTGGAATTCTCCAGTCTCGCTGGTAGTAAAGGGTACGAAAAATAGGCTTTGCCTTGACGGCAGAAAGATCAATGATTGCAAAATACGCGTTTTAGCAGTTTAGAAACGGTGGTGGTGGGGGTTGTCACACTGCCTGTCATCTGGGATGACAATGCGCGAGACCTCGAACTTTTGATTGTTCCGGGGCTCCAACAGGAAGTATATCTTGGCGTCTACTTCTGGCAGGCATTTGGCATGAGTCTTGTTAGCAAGGGTGTAAGTGCGAATGTGATTGGTTCTGTTGTTGCGGAGCTTGTGCCCGCCGAGGGTGACTTAACTTTTGATGCAGTTCAACATGATCTGACCCATGATCAAAGCTTGGCGCTAGAACAGGTAAAGGCACAATTTCCCTCCTTTGCTGTGCTAGGATTAGGCAAAACTGATAAAGAGGAGCATGTCATTGAAATTACGAATGAATGCCTCCCAGTGAAACAAAGACACTACCCTATCTCGCCCGCAGTCCAAAAACTTGTTTACGCAGAGTTAGACAGAATGCTGGAAATGGGCGTGATAGAGGAAAGTAATAATAGTTGGAATTCTCCAGTTTCGCTTGTCATAAAAGTTACAAAGAATAGACTTTGCTTAGATGCCAGAAAAATAAATGAGAGAACGGTCAAGGATGCCTACCCACTTCCTCACATCGAGGGCATCTTAAGTAGATTACAGAATACTGGATTTATTTCTGCCATCGATTTGAAGGACGCATTCTGGTAGATACCCTTGGAGAGGAAGTCTAGAGAGAAAACCGCATTCACAGTGCCTGGGAGACCTCTTAAACCACTTCAAAGTCATGCCTTTCGGGTTATGCAATGCTGCTCAACGCATGTGTAGACTAATGAACAAGGTTATACCCGCTTCTTTACGTGAGTCCGTGTTCGTGTATTTAGATGATTTGCTAGTTTGTTCTGAAGATTTTTCGTCCCACTTGTCTTTGTTAGCTTCTTAGTGAAGCTAAATTGACTATAAACGTTGAAAAGAGTAAGTTTTGCTTTAAAGAAGTGAGGTATCTCGGGTATGTTGTTGGGAACGGGTGTATTCGCACAGATGCAAACAAAATAGCGGCAGTTAGAGACTTCCCGGAACCACGGACCCCGAAGCAGCTCAGGCGGTTCCTGGGGATGTCAGGGTGGTACCGTAGATTCATCCAGGACTATGCGACCATTGCAGCACCACTACACGACTGCCTCTCGAAAGATAAAATAAAGAAATTTATGATGACTGACGAAGCCAGGAAGGCCTTTGAACGATTAAAACACAGTCTAATTTCTGCACCTGTTCTGATACACCCACACTTCAATCGACATTTTTATATTCAATGCGACGCGTCGACTGACGGTGTGGGTGGGGTACTCTTCCAGTTGGATGACAAAGGCAACGAGCGCCCAATAGCCTATATCTCGGCGAAATTAAATAAGGCGCAACGAAATTACAGCATCACCGAATTGGAATGCTACGCGGAGGTGCTTAGTGTAAAAAGATTTAGGCCATATGTTGAGGGACTACCCTTCACGGTAATCACGGACCACGCGAGACTGAAATGGTTGATGAACCAGAAGGATCTATCTGGCAGACTCGCGAGGTGGAGCTTGAAGCTCCAAAGATTTCATTTTGATATACAACACCGGAAGGGGTCCCAAAACATCGTGCCAGATACATTATCACGCACCGACATGGAAGAAATAATCAAGAATAGCCGGATACTAGATGTGTCTCGATTCGCCATTCTTCAAAACAGAAGAGTACGAAGAACTGAAGAAGACCGTGACAAAAAACCGAGACCAGTTACCNCTAGATGTGTCTCGATTCGCCATTCTTCAAAACAGAAGAGTACGAAGAACTGAAGAAGACCGTGACAAAAAACCGAGACCAGTTACCACAGTTGACTATATCGGACGGTTACGTATATAAACGGACGCAGTTTAACACGGGGGATAATTTTCAGCAGGACCACGCCTGGAACCTCTGGGTTCCGTCGGAGCTGCGTCGTGGGTTAGTAGAATCATCGCATGACTCACCGTCCGCTGGTCATGGTGGAATACACAAAACTTTAGCCAGAATAAGGGAAAGGTATTATTGGCCGGGAACGGTGACAGACGTTCAAAATTATGTTAAAAGTTGCGAAATTTGTAAAGGCAATAAAACCCAGAATGCTTTTCATAAGCCTTTAATGGGGAGACAACAAATAACTGAGAGACCTTTTCAACGTTTATTTATTGCTTTTATGGGTCCATATCCGCGTACGTGTAGTGGTAATGTCTTTGTGTTTGTTTGCTTAGACCATTCAACCAAATTTGTGTTCTTGAAACCCATGATAAGTGCCACTACAGCCAATGTCATCAAATTTTTGGAAGAGGAAGTATTTCATATTTTCGGCGTCCCGGAGTACATACACTCGGATAATGGGAAGCAATTTGTTTCAGAAATATTTCATTCATTCTTAGGAAAGTACGGGACGATCCACATCAAGGCAGCTTTTTACTCGCCCCAGGCTAACGCGGCCGAAAGAGTAAATCGCTCTGTCTTGCAGATTGTGAGGTCGTATATACGTGAGAATCAGAAGGACTGGGACAGGCACATTAGTGATGCCGCTTTCGCCCTACGCAGCGTAATACACACGGCAATTAATTGCTCCCCGTACGGTGCCCTTTTCGGTATGCCTATGATACAGCATGCTGCATCATACGAGCTATGCCGAAGATTGGGTACGGTCGGGGAAGCAGACTGTGAAATCGAGACTGTAAAAGACAGGGCCCAGTTAAGAAGAGAAAAAAATAATGAAAGAGCTGAGGTTGGCGTATGAGCGAAGCAAAAAAATCTATAATACGAGAAGTAGGGAAGTTAGGTTTCAGGTTGGACAAGTGGTATACCGCCGAAACTTCAAGCAAAGTTCTAAGATCAAGAACTATAACCCAAAACTAGCTCCGAAGCAGATTAATGTGTCATCTTAAAGGTGATAGGCAATTCGATGTATGAACTTGGTGACACGAGTGGCAAGAAGCTCGGGGAATACCATGCTAAAGATATATTTGTAGCTTAGTGTACTTAATTGTGTTTTATGTTGAATGTTCAGTGTTACGTGCCACATCGTCTTGTGTTAGTTGTTATCACTTGACATATAAACATCCGTTTATTACCCAGTGCCCTTTACGATTTGACAACTATCTAATTGTATTTTATTTTACCACTTGACGTCTTTATTTCTATATTTTATGGTTTTATTCTTTAGTTATTTATAAATCTTCATCTGTGATATTTATCTACTTATTTGACTACTGATTTCATTGGTTTTTGATTATTTAATCTTCTGTTTCGTTATTCATTTTTGTATTTATTTATTTCTTTATCTTTTTATTTAGCTAACGTATTACTTGACCATGTGTCTATAAATTCTGTGATATTTTTTTATTTACTGGACCATATATGCCTACATCTGTTATATTTTATTTATTTTTATTTTATTTTATTTTATTTTATTTTATTTTTTTCACCCATTTCTTTATTTGCCTACGTAGTTATTTACATACCCATGGGACTAATTTCTATAGATGTCCAGCACCTGTTATATGTGATATGGATTTGGTTGTCGAAGT
>NW_016161312.1:0-1981 GCF_001687245.7 Rhagoletis zephyria
GTGTTGTGTTGTGTTGTGTTGTGTTGTGTTGTGTTGTGTTGTGTTGTGTTGTGTTGTGTTGTGTTGTGTTGTGTTTACTTTAATTAGGCTCGCCTCTCGGGAACCAAACCAGTGTAGAATTTTCGCTACACTGGTGTCAGGTGTGGGGTGAGAAAATATCACCTATTCGAACAGACTAGAGTTCTCGCCATGCCAAATAAATCAAAGGAGTTTAACCAACTCCAACAGCAAATACAAAAGGAGTTACAGAAGCAGTTCTCCGGGTTAACCGAATCGATGAGCACTCATTTAACTACAGTTCTGTAAACACAGCAGTCTGAACAGCAACGCGAATTACGAGAGTTGAGGAGTGAGTTCAAATCGCTTACCGAAGGCTTCGAAGCGAGATTTTCAACGCTGCAGTCTACTGTCATTCGCTTTTCGGCTGGAATTATATCGATTTTGGAACAATCTTCCTCTTCAGAAGAACCAATGCAAAATTACGGGCAATCAGCGCCAGTATCATTTACATCATCAACCAATTGTGCTGATGTACGCTTGACTTCAGTGGTTACCTCTCCCATAGCAGCACCATGGTTTCGGACTCCGGTATGTGCTCTACACGCATACCTTCAGACCGGGAGAACTCAGGTCGAACGCGCGGCTGTGCTCCGACTGAACAACAACACCATATGCTAAATGAACTTAATATTTCAACGCAAGCAAATGATTATTCACTTCTCTCTCGTCGTGCTTTTTGTCAATATGACATAACCCCTTACGATGGAAAAACGTCGTGGGTCGACTACTCGAGTTTAGTTGAGCATACAGCGAATTTTTATGATTGGAGTTCAGCTAAAAAGGTTATGGCGGTTATCGCGAATTTACGAGCAGAAGCGTTTAGGCTAATAAGTACATTTCCGATAACACCGGCTCCATCGTGGGAGCAGCTTAATAAACTTTTTACGGACAAATTCACGGTGCCGGCACAGGTTAGCTACCAAGAATTTAAGCGGCGTATTAAGGGTCCTAAAGAAGGTTTAACGGAGTTTGCAACTGCTTTGGAACTAATAGCTGCAGCTCCTTTTCCAAACTCCCCACCATCTTTTGTCACTGAAGCCCTCAAAATCCAATTCATAGATGGACTTCTTGATCCAGATGTAATGCTAATAATGATAATAATAGAAGAAGTAAGGGATAAAGGCAAAGATTAAAATAAAAGTAAAGAAGGCTAAACATAAAGAAAAAGAGGAAGGTAAATTTAAATACTTATGGCCTTATTCATAAAAAATAAAGTAGCTTTATAAAAGGTTTATAAATTGAAAATTGTATGAAAACGTCAATTTATAAAGCTCTTTAAACCTACTTTATTTATTATGAATAAGGCCATTAATATAATAGCAAAGGTGTGGGTGACTATGTAGATGAAAAAAAAGAAAGAAGATAATGGATTAAAGTCAAGGAAATGATAGGTAAATATAAAAATGAAAAGATAAAAAACACCAAGACAAAGGCAGAGAAAATAATAGAGATAAAGGTATAGCCAAGACGGACAAAAAGAAAAAGCGAAATTTTAAGAATGACATGTTATGTCGTGTGGTGTTGTATTGTATTGTAATATATTGTGTTGTGGTGTGTTAACTTGTTTTGTATTGTGTTGTGTTTTGTAGTTTTGTGTTGTGATGTATTGTGATGTGTTGTGTTGTGTTTTGTTGTGTTATGTTGTATTGTTTTCTAATGTGTTGTGTTGTGTTGTGTTGTGTTGTGTTGTGTTGTGTTGTGTTGTGTTGTGTTGTGTTGTGTTGTATTGCATTGTATTGTGTTGTGTTGTGTTGTGTTGTATTGTATTGTATTGTAATGTATTGTATTGTATTGTATTATATTATATTATATTATATTATATTATATAATATTATATTATATTATATTATACTATATTATATTATATTATATTATATTATATTATATTATATTATATTATATTATATTATATTATATTATA
>NW_016161312.1:2006-11488 GCF_001687245.7 Rhagoletis zephyria
TAAGAGTGGACCTAGTTTAGATCCCTGAGGAACTCCGTATGATACTGTTGTTTGCTCGCTAAATTCATTTTGTATTTTAACTCTATAGCTTCTTAATTCTAGGTAGCTTTCAAACCATTTAAGACAATCCCCCCTTACCCCGGCATTATCTAAAGAGTGAAGCAATTTTGCATGTGACAAAGTGTCAAATGCCTTGCTAAAGTCTATAAATAGAGCCAGAGTATGGTAATTTTTCCCCAAGTTTTCATTTATTTTGCTAGCGAATCTACCCAGTAGTTGGTTGATGTTCTTTTCTCTTTGAAACCCATATTGCCTGTGGTCGATTAATTTGTATTTTAATGCAAATTCAGTTAACCTACTGACAATTACTTCTTCCATAATTTTTTCAATAACTGGCAGGATAGCTATTGGTCTGTAATTCCGTGGATCGTATTTGACTCCGGCTTTAAAAATAGGTTTTATGACATAATTTTAATGCTTTAGGTAATGTGCATTGAGCTAGGCTAAGGTTTATGAATTTTGTTATTACAGGGGCAATAGCGGTTGATATTGTTTTGAGATCTTTTGGCCGTATCCCGTCAGCTCCAGGGCCATTTCTTGCATCAAGCCTTTGCAATATCGCTAGTATCTCATCATCACTGGTTTCCTTGATATATATTGAGCTGGGTATCTTACGTTCCGGTATATTAATAGACCTAATATCACAGTGGTGGATTGCAGTTTTTGTATTCCTACTTAATGTTAATGCAAAGTTATCACAAATAGTCTTAATGTTGTTATTTTTAAAGTGTTTAACAATGAGTTCGTCCGAACTGATGCTCTTACGACCAATAATCACGTTTATTAGCTGCCAAGTTTTTCTCATGTCATGCTTGCACTCTGAAAATTTGTCTTGATAGTAGTTATTCCGAGTTCTCTGTATGTCTTTGTTGACATAATTTCTGAATTTCTTATAATGTAATTCTATTTTTTTGTTATTAGGCATTGTTTTCCATTTTCTATATAAATTATCTCTACTATGACACAAAGCTTTTAATTCGTTTGACATCCATTTGTTCGTTTTTCTCCATGGACTGTTCTTATGGCTAATTACCGAGTTTTCATATATGCTCTTAAAAGTGAGTTGTAATTTTTCGCACCTTTTGTCTACATCAGTTGACATGAGAACATCGCTCCAGTCTACTTTACCTATCTGCTCAGTAAATTTTTTGGTGGTTATTGTATTGTAAATAGTTGCTCGCCTTTCGTACACTCGGTGTGCTGATTAAAAGTTATGCTACATAATAAAGAGCAATGGTCTGTTATATTTGTTTGTATAACACCACCTAATACGTCAACGGCCCTACTCGTGATAAATACGTGGTCAATGCACGTATGTTTGCCTCTCTTTAAATCAACTCGTGTGTATTCACTTATTACTTTTTGCATCCCGCATGATGAGAGCATGTCTAGGTAGAGATTTACATTGCTACTATTAGCATCCATTATATTTATATTTATGTCACCAATTACTACTATACACTCCTCTTTGTTTGCCTTTTTCAGTATATTCTCAAGTTCATCAACGAATATCCGAACATTGTTTTGCGGAGGCCTGTAAATAGCGTGCAAGGTGCATGCAATGTTGTTGTTGCTGCCGGCTATTGTTATTTCGATAGTCTCAAATGAATTTGTAGTGTATGAAATGCGTTGATAACATAAGTTCTCCCTCACGTATAATTCTATCCCTCCCCCGCTTTTCTGACTCCTGTTCAAGAATTCTACATTAAAACCATTAATACCAAATAGGCTTTGCTCATCATTCGTGATGTTTGTTTCGACTAGTACCAATATATCAATTCAGTCAATAAGCTTATCAATTTCTACTCGGAACGCGTTGAAGTTTCTTCTTAAAGAACGAATATTTAAACAAATACATTTTAAATCATTTCTTGTGAAGTTTTTTTTTATCAATTTCGGAAAATGCTTGGAATGTTTTGCCTACAATATTGTTCATTATAAAATAATTATTCTGCAATAGTGTGAGTAAGTGGTAATAATAATAAAATAAATCCTGATATATAAAGTGAAAATAATAAATATGAATAAATAAAAAAGAGAAAAAAAAGTGAAAATTTAAAAAGCAATGTTAATGTGTATATGACCTAATTTATCAGGTCAATATCTAAATATGAATTAATGTAAGCTATTGTGTTATTTTCACTCTTTTTTGCTAAAATACGACCCCCTTTTACCCATATAAATTTCCAATTGGACGCCTTTGCCTTATTTCTAGCGGTCCATAGCAGACGTCGATTTGTTTTTGTCAGATCGTCGTTGACGTACACACGTTTTTCAGCGCTGTTACTATGGTGTTGTCCTCCTTCATCTAGTTTGTTAGCGTAGAGCTTCATTCCACGTATTTTCTTCAAGAGCTCATTCTTTTTCCGGACAGACGTGAATTTGATGAGAATGTTTTCCCCTTTGCCTCTTATGCGGTAAACATCTTCCCATCGCTTACACTCAGAGTAACGTTTGCAAAGCTTGCGATGCGTTGCACAACTTTATGGAGATTTTCATTTTCTTTTTTGTTGACATTTCTTACGACATTGTTTTTTCTCAAAGTCTGTTGTTTCTTCTCATTTACGTTCCGTTCCAGTGCAGATATGCGAATGTCTTTTACATTACATTTTTCATGCAGATCACCAATTTGCTTCGTCAAATCGGACATCTTGTTTTCGAACATGGAGGTTATATTTTTTAATTCATTTCTATAATCAGTCTGTGATTGCACAAGGTTTGCGGCCATATCTTCAATCAAACGTTTTATGTCCTTTGTAACTGCCTTTAAGTCACAGATATCCGATTGTACACCACTTCTGATGAGAGTCATTGTCATCAGTTTTTTGTTTATCATTTTCTACCAAAACTGCTTCGGCAGACTGGATCGAAGAAGGCTTTAGTTTTGTAGATAGCTGCTTCGACGGTCCTTCTGCTAGTGAGTTTGACGATGATTTTGACCTTTGCCTGCATTTGGGACATCTCCAGTTTCCGCGCCGGTCGGAGCCCATGATTAGATAAGTGGTGTCAGAAATTGTAGTGCATGTAGAGAAATGATACATGTTTTTGCATCTCACGCACGTAGCATATTCACCATTGGCGGGCAAGGGCTCCTCGCATTCCCCGCACGCAAATATTCGTTGCGTTCCAGATGCTTCACGATATTCACGAAATTCACGATTTGCAGGTTTTTTTTTGCAGGAAAGCGTTCCAGGTGCCAAAAAATCTGCAAGCCAAACCACTTTTGTGAGAGTAACTTGCTCTCTCTCTTAGTCAGAAGTTGCAGGTTTTAGTCGGAAGTTTTTCTTCCTGCAAGTTCATGAAAAGTGTCAAACTATCAGCTGTGCTGTCAAATAAAAATTCAAAATAGAAAAAAAACACACAGAAAGTTATTTTAATTTGGCCTAAATAAATACAACATATATCGAAATGGAAGCAAAAAATGATGCAAATGAACATGTAAGTAATTATTCGTATTTGCGTATGTATGTATATATTAAAATTAAAAAATTGTTTAGCCAAGTTCTTCCGCTTCTGTACAAGATGTGGACATTTTCAACACCATTGTGGCGGAACTTGTGGATTCATCAGAGGAATCTGATGACGATGTGTATGAGCTTTTGGTGGGCAATTCTGATAGTGAAGATGATGCCATACTGGAAAAGATTCTGCAATCGAGTGAGAGAAAAAAAAGAAACTCCATAAAAAATTATTTTGAAAGAGTTGTGCCCAAATATAGTAGGGAAGAGTTCAAGACACATTTTCGTATTTCAAAGGATTTATTTGAAAATTTGGCAAGTAAATACGAAGCAAGCGATTTATATAAAAGCCTATGCACTGAAGTATGTTTTTCTGCAGCTAAGCATTTGGCTTTATTTTTATGGTTTGCGGGCCATGAAGCCTGCAGCTTCCGTGATTTGTCGGATCGCTTCAACGTAACCAAATCAAGCGTTTGCCGTGTAATAGAAAGGGTTACGAAGTACATAAGTAGCATAAGTCTCGACGTCATAAAATGGCCAAGCAATGTAAAAAAACAAGAATCTGCCAATTATTTTGCTAAATTCGGTTTTCCAAAGGCAATAGGTAAAAACAAGAACGATATATGTACATACATGTGGAATATTGTATTAATTCTTACCAATATTATCTTTGTTAATTTATCTTTCAAAACAAGGTTGTATTGATGGGACCCATATTGTGATCGACCCACCCTCAGAAAGAAAAGATGACTATATTAATAGAAAAGGCAACGTAACTCTGATCATGCAAGGAATTTGCGATGAGCACAGGAAGTTCATCAATGTTTTTGTAGGATTTGCGGGGTCAAGCCACGATAGTTGGGTTCTTCAGAATTCCCCTATTTACAGAAATTTAGCATCAGCATGTGGAGGTAATCTTCATTTCTCTATTATTTATCAGTTATAAAATCATACAAGCATTCATGTATAAAACTTTGTACATTTCAGGTTACTATTTGCTTGCAGATTCAGCTTATCCCTGCAGCGATTTCATTATAACGCTTTACAAAGACAACGGACATTTGAGCCATGACCAAAAAAGATTTAATATGAGCCTTAGCAAAGGTCGCATTGCAATAGAACACACTTTTGGTTTATTAAAGCAACGGTTCAGACAGCTTTACTATTGCAAATTAAGAGGCATTGACAAACTTTGTCGCTTTATAGGAGCGTGTTGTGTTTTGCACAATCTTGCTGATGTAGACGACTTGAGCTTATAAGCGAAGTTGAAAATGAAGGCCAATTCGCAAACGAGGAAACATGGGAACCAACCAGAAGTAACCGTGTTAGGGACCAAATTTGTCAAGAAATCCGACTACGCAATCGGCAATTATAAATTAAGGTTTACCTACCATATAAATGCAAGTTTCAAACATTGAACACATTTGTGTTGTTCACGCTTGACTGGTTATCAGGTTATATGGTTTTTTTTTTTATATATTTTATACAGTTTACAACAAAACATTTATATTAAATTATTTCAAAAACTCAAATTTAATTCAATTACAGTGCTTGTATATTTAATTACTTACATATACAGCAGACGCTCATACAAGTGTTTACGTGTGTATATTTTTTTTTAATTCACAATGTTTTTCATGTTAACATTTTTTCTTATTTTTCATAAAAGTATTGTTAATGCTTCAACCAAAACCATATAAATCAAAATTATAAAAAATGTTCATCAAAATTTCAAACTTTTTAATATGAATCTTTAGAACTTTTTTGCGTATTTTTTGAAACTTGAACTCTTGAACACTTGTATGACTCACTGTATCTAACTTCTTATATGTAGTTACTAAATTATCCAAAATAAAAATAATTAGTAATTATCATTATAATTATGCTTTTGAATCATTATTTCCAGTAGCTCTAATTTCTTTCTCTCCCTTTCTTCTTTTTTTTGTTCCCTTTCCTCTTTCCTTTTTAAAAAATCTATAACTTTTCCATGAAATTCTTTTCTTTCTTCTGCCATTTCACTCAAGGTTTTTTGCAGCTGGTCATTGGAACTCGGTCTCTTCCGCTTCCTTGAATAACTCGACACATCATCTTTAAAAATATAGTAAATTGGTTTTTATTAATTTAATATTGGGCATTATGAATCAAAGCTAATCAATTGCTTTTTCTTAAAATTTCAGACCTTTTACTTAAATTTATTTGAATAAATCGAGTAAAAGGTCTGAAATTTTAAGAAAAAGCAATTGCTTAGTTTTGATTCATAAGGCCGATCATGTACATATCGTCTGTGATACTGCAAAAAGTACTATTGTAAACGGTCTATAAATTAATGGTAAAAAAAACCTGTGATTAAAGATACATGAATGTGCGTATTTAAGAAATATACCTGCTTGGTCATTTTCCGATGTGAGTTCGGCATCGGACTCATTCAAATTGCTGGTGTCCCCGCTTGTATCCACCTGGTTACTTTCCCAGAGGAATACCGGATTCAATGAGGCCTTTTCCCCCAACATTCCATCCAGTTCGCTAATAAATAATAAAAACAATTTTAAAATTTAGTGCAACGAAAATAACTATAAACCATTTCAAACCTCTGATAAGGACAACTTTGTCGACTTCTCCCGGTCTGCGCGTTATTTAAAATTACTTTTTTGTATGTTCGTTCAAGGCTTCGAAATTTATTTTCTATTTGTACTGCCGTTAAATTGTAGCCTTGCTCTCTCATGCTGTCCTCAATTGCTTTCCACATCTTCGTTTTATTGCGGAATGTCGCAGATTTCCCAACCTTGGGACGAATTTCCTCTATCACATGTTTCAAATGTTCGCCTTTTCTTATGGGAATATAGTCATCCTCCGAAAATTTAAAATTAAAATTTCATGGAGTTTGTTAATAACATTACTTGCCAGTTGCAGAGGTCGTCAACTGTATGGAGTGCGTGTCATCCACAGGCGTGATGTTGTCAGAGTCAACCTGCATTCCATTTTATATAATTGCAAGTTAAAACAATATTAACTTATAGTTTATTAAATGTACGGAAATTTTATGAAAGTAGGTATACCTTAATTGTTTGCTACTTACCCACTTGGGAAAAGACCACCTCGCCGAAGGAGCAGCCCTGCGATTCCAGCACACCGTCTGCAACTTTTCGCATAAATTCGGGATCTGAAAAATATCAACACACGTATGTATGTAGTAATAAATGGCAATTATCATAATTTAACTTACCTTTTTGAATTCTATTATATGTTTGTGGCGAACAAGCACCTTGAATTTGATTTTCCTCCATTTTTTATGTTTGGCGCTTGTATTCCTTTTGTGCCGGCGTAATTTTTGACAAATAGTTTCTAGAGGTGGAGAAAAATCGATGGTAACATCGATAATCAGATGTTACTTCTAAGCTTCTAACATCGATGTTGTTTCTCAACAATTTCAGTCTCTTAAGCCTTTTTGCTACAATTTTATTAATTGTAGTAATTTAAAACATAAATTATTGAATTGCGGAGGTGTTAGAGACTTGGAGTGTTGAAGTACATGAAGATATCATGAATAAATGTTCGCAAAGTAACGGTGTTTGTTTTATGTATAGATTTCATGAGTGCGATATATGTATAAACATAAATTTTAGTGACTTTTGGTAGAAACCCAAAAAAACACGTGGGGTGGAAAATGCAAAAATGTTCTATTTGTTATGAAAAACATATGTACACTGGCGATCAAAAGTGAGTACATTGTGTTTTTTTCTTAAATATTAGCAATGTTTTCAAGTTAAAATTTTTGGACTTTTTACCATATAAAAGGAAATTTATTATAGAATAAAATGCGCAAGACCGTTTGCAAACAAAATTAAAAAAATTAACGCTATAGTTTATAAATTGCACTTGTTATATGCATAATATTGCAAAATCCGTCACTTGAAAAACGTTGCAAATATTAAACAAAAAACACCTTGCACTCACTTCTGATTGCCAGTGCATATAGTGAATGGCAGAAATAACTCAAAAAGTCCTACGCAGAAGAATTACATGCAAAAATACTGTAAACAGCGTAGTCGGAGTTCGAGGTATGACGGCGCAAACCCGATTTATTATCAATTTTTAAAGGACCTTTTTGTGAAAACGTACTTTAAATATATGAAATAAAATACTAAACTATATATTGTTATGAATATTTTTTAATTAATCCAATTTATTCACAAACGAAAATTTAGAAAGGAGAAATGCTTTGGGGAAGTTAATATCTAGCCTGATTTTCAAAGTTTCAAAAAATATCGATATTTCATCGACGTTTATCTTTCAATCGATGTTTCTCCAGCTCTAATAGTTTGACATTTAAATCGTTGCAGGAAAAGTGGTTTTTCGCGTTCCAGATGACTTTTACTGTTTCGCTCTCGCTCCTCTCTTTCCAGAGAGTAATTTTGTTATTTGACAGTTTTACAGGTTTTTACACGAAGTTACCTGGAACGCAACTATTGTTTTGTCCAGGTTGCTGTTTGGCATTGTTGTTTAGGAAATTTGTTTGTATGTATTATACTCTATGTATGTTTATTTATTAAAATATTATTTGTGAGCCTACTCAAAACACGTCTACTCGCTATGCA
This sequence comes from Rhagoletis zephyria, assembly GCF_001687245.7. Classification (NCBI taxonomy): domain Eukaryota; kingdom Metazoa; phylum Arthropoda; class Insecta; order Diptera; family Tephritidae; genus Rhagoletis; species Rhagoletis zephyria. Next base: position 10,120 of record NW_016161312.1, read on the forward strand.
TATACACTTAAAACAGTTCCTGAATTTTCAAACGTAAAATTGTCATTTTGAGTACATTCTCTTATAGGATCTCTCTTTCTTTTTTCAATATTTCGACACTCTGATGTTGGGGAATGTACTTTGAATGTACTAGCAGTATAGAGGTATTACATATATGTTTATAAGATACTGTTATGAAACTTCGATCACCCTACTAATCCCCTACTTGAAAGTGTTGTGCAGCTGCTGAGAGACTGGAAGGTTCGCAACGGTTTTGTCGTATGATTAAGCAACAGCAGAACTTTGTGCGGAAGTAGCGGAATATTATTTGTTTTGTGTTTTCTTTATAAGCAATGTTCGCAATTAAAATGAGTTTAGTTGCAGTTTAGTTCTCAGCCACACCGCCTTTTACTTTAATTAGGCTCGCCGAAAACAAACTCCTCTCGGGAACCAAACCAGTGTAGAATTTTCGCTACACTGGTGTCAGGTGTGGGGTGATAAAATATCACCTATTCGAACAGACTTGAGTTCTCGCCATGCCAAATAAATCAAAGGAGTTTAACCAACTCCAACAGCAAATACAAAAGGAGTTACAGAAGCAGTTCTCCGGGTTAACCGAATCGATGAGCACTCATTTAACTACAGTTCTGTAAACACAGCAGTCTGAACAGCAACGCGAATTACGAGAGTTGAGGAGTGAGTTCAAATCGCTTACCGAAGGCTTCGAAGCGAGATTTTCAACGCTGCAGTCTACTGTCATTCGCTTTTCGGCTGGAATTACATCGATTTTGGAACAATCTTCCTCTTCAGAAGAACCAATGGAAAATTACGGGCAATCAGCGCCAGTATCATTTACAACAATTATGGGCAAAACGCTACTCGCGAGTAGCGTCTGCGTCGCAGCACTTATACGTATACAGAAACGGCGCAGCGAATTTCAATTCAGTCTGCTTTCAGTTTTCATGAGAGTGACACCATGCTTCGCCGTTGAATATTTTTATTCGTAATTTCAGCGCGTTGTTGCCACCTATATATGTAACAATGCCCAAAATGGCTGCGTATGAGTGCCAATTACAGTTTTCAGTTTTAAGAAAAGCCAATAATGCCCAATGCTTGTTATGTGGTAATACGACTACTTGGAATCGTACTTTTAATATAAGGCGACATTATTTGTCATGGTAAAAAAGTCAAACTGCCGAACTGTGTAAACCAATTTAAAGTTTTTTGTAATGGGTTTTATGTATATATGTATGTACGATACGGCAATTTAATATATTTAGTATACTTTATTGAATACTGAGTTTTTTACAAAGTTTAGAAATTTTAAATTCGTGAATTTTGTTGTTGAATAAACTATCATTTTTTAAAACATTAGTTTAATGAAATTAAA
>NW_016161312.1:11865-24317 GCF_001687245.7 Rhagoletis zephyria
TTTAAATAAACAATTGGGCATTATTCTCTGAAGTCTTCTGAAGAGAAGCAGAGCTTTCAGATTGAAAAATTTTGATTTCCATGGATTCTATGCCATTTCTACGAAAAGTCTTTTTTTCCCCATACAAAATACATGGGAAACTTTGAGCGCTTTGAGCGACCTCTAAATATATTTTGATGTTAAAATAAATAAACAGGGGTATACTTTTTTCGGTATAGAACAATCCTAGGGGGTGAGAACATTAAATTTCCGACTTTACTTTTTTTTGGACCACCCTAATGTAGATACATATCTACAGTAAAATAAATTAGTTTTGTAAAGAACCGGCCGGTTTTCCCTGCAGGGAAAGGTTTGAAACGCTTGAGGAATGATGTGGAAACTTTTCTAAATTATGAAGATTTTACATACTAGCACACTTATGTATGTACATACCAGAGATGCCCACTGGGGAGAATTCTCCCATTTCGGTGGAATTTGAACTTTGTGGGGTGTTTGGAATTTCAGGAGAGTATGATATGCATGCTGTCTTGACCAACACTTTTTATTGCCCTTATTTCGAATATATTATATATAATATGTAAATTATTACATATGCATTATAGTTATTTAGGGCTGTGTGAATGCTTATTTTACTCACATAAATAATCAACTAGTAATCGAATTTTAATGTTGATTGCTTTCTTTTTGAAAAATTTCCCAAGCCAATTTTTCCATACTCAATATATGTATGAAAAAATAAATTTTAATCATTCCTCAAATTACACGAGTAATACTTCGTCTCCTTTAGGAGATTTACCTATTAAATTTAATAAATCCAGTTGATAAATCACAACTGTCTCTATTGCCACTAATGGCGTTTCCTTTCTACAAAAAAAAAGGTTACCACCTCTTTGCCCTCTACGCACAAATATTAAGAATAGGGCAATGAGAAGGAAACATTTTTTGTAGCAACGAAAACGCCATAAGAGATGTGTTTGACGTTCACATTTGTAAATATTTGACGTTTGCTTATGTATAATTTATAAACGCAGGTGCAGACATTGAAATACGATTAAATGAACGAAAATATTACTGGCCTCTTCTTCATTATTCGAATCATTTTCCCGAATTTAAGAAAAATTAACAAGACGGGTAAGAACAACATTTGTGGAAAGAAACATCTTTGAAGATCAGTTGAGGAAATAAACTCTCTTCCTCATAAGAGGGTACCGAAAATCCAACAGTGGGCCTTTGACATATCATGAAGACCTACATAGCAAATATGTCTCCGAATAAATTTTTTGAGTCGAATTGAGTTCTAGGGGAAGTTTGGTGCAATGTTATCGAAAAAATAATAATTGCCGAATTTTATAAATTTTATGACGCTGCGCTAAAAGATTTATAAAAAGCGGAGAAGACTCTGGGTGATATGAGCATAAAATAAAACATATTTTCGGAATAAACATACATATGTACAGTAAAATAAAATAGTTTGTAAAGAACCGGCCGGTTTTCCCTGCAGGGAAAGGTTTGAAACGCTTGAGGAATGATGTGGAAACTTTTCTAAATTATGTAGATTTTACATACTAGCACACTTATGTATGTACATACCAGAGATGCCCACTGTGGGGTGTTTGGAACTTCGGGAGAGTGTGATATGCAGGCTGTCTTGACCAATACTTTTTATTGCGAATAATATGTATAACAAATTATTGATTCTATTAAAAACTTCATATTACCGTATAACATTCTAAACATAACATTGTATATTATGAAATACCGAAACAAGATAAATAAAGGCCTGTCCCTTTATTTGGAATATATTATATATAATATGTAAGTTATTACATATGCATTATAGTTATTTAGGGCTGTGTGAATGATTATTTTACTCACTTAAATAATCAACTAGTATTCGAATTTTAATGTTGATTGCTTTCTTTTTGAAAAATTTCCCAAGCCAATTTTTCCATACTCAATGTATGAAAAAATAAATTTTAATCATTCCTCAAATTACCCGAGTAATACTTCGTCTCCTTTAGGGGATTTACTTATTAAATTTAATAAATCCAGTTGATAAATCCCAACCGTCTCTATTGCCACTAATGGCGTTTTCCTTTCTACCAAAAAAGGGTTACCACCTGTTTGCCCTCTACGCACAAATATTATTAAGAAGAGGGCAATGAGAAGGAAACATTTTTTTGTAGCAACGAAAACGCCATAAGAGATATTTTTGAANTTCTACCAAAAAAGGGTTACCACCTGTTTGCCCTCTACGCACAAATATTAAGAAGAGGGCAATGAGAAGGAAACATTTTTTTGTAGCAACGAAAACGCCATAAGAGATATTTTTGACGTACACATTTGTAAATATTTGACGTTTGCTTATGTATAATTTATAAACGCAGTTGCAGACATTGAAATACGAATAGATGAACGAATATTACTGGCCTCTTCTCATTATTCGAATCATTTTCCCGAATTTAAGAAAAATTAACAAGACGGGTAAGAACAACATTTGTGGAAAGAAACATCTTTGAAGAGCAGTTGGGGAAATAAACTCTCTTCCTCATAAAAGGGGACCGCAAATCCAACAGTGGGCCTTTGACATATCATGAAGACCTACATAGCAAATATGTCTCCGAATAAATTTTTTGAGTCGAATTGAGTTCTAGGGGAAGTTTGGTGCAATGTTATCGAAAAAATAATAATTGCCGAATTTTATAAATTGTATGACGCTGCGCATAAAAGGTTTATAAAAAGCGGAGAAGACTCTGGGTGATATGAGCAAATAATAAAAAATAAAACATATTTTCGGAATAAATAGTACTTATATGGAAATATCTCTAAAGGTTTAAGCTGATGCCAGACGTGACATTAATAACTTTGCCTGCAAAGCGCGTATGCCAAAATGAACACCTAGAAAACAATTTTGTACTGTTTTTATACTCGTGAACATTTTTGGGGATTTTATATATTTAGATTTAAAAATATCAGCTCAAATTAGGACGACACAAAATAAATATTAAACCAGATGATGGTCAATAAATATTAAACCGCAAAAAGATGGGAGTTGGCCATATTTTCGCTTCGCGATGTAGCTAAAATGATCTATGTGGCATGCTTTGTGCATTTTCATCAGGGCTGCCAATATAGCTCTTTTCCCGTCAAATCTGGCTTTCTCGAAGCCTATTTAACGGCAAAAAATGAGAAATTTCGAGAAGAGGGAAATCCAGCTTTTTGAGAAATTTTTGACGTATTTTTAGCGTTCTCTCTTATACAATATAGTACATACATATGTATTTAAAATTACCAGATATTTTCGATAGGGTTAAAAGGGATTATATGTTTCCAGTGGGCAATGTTTTGCCTGCAACGCATGAGGAGATAGAAGGTGTTTTAAAACATTTTAATTACAGTGATGATATCATAGAAAAAATAATAATTAATTACATTAGAATTAATTTTGTAAAATGGAATAATACAAGTAATACAATGCAATTTTGAATAGAAGTTCAAACTAATACGGATGCAGATGGAAACAAATGGTTTTCCGATCTGGCGGAATTTTCCCTTAATTTACTTTCACTCCGTTGGTCTAATGCAGACCTGGAACTTCACTCAGTCAGCTAAACTTTGTGCAAACAAAGCTACGCAATAGTACACACTTCTACTATATAAGTAGTTATATTAACTTTTAATCTTATTTTTAATTTCTGACGAAGTTCGATCCCAGCAGTATTTTCGATTATTAATTTTAATTTCAAGTAGTGCTTCAAATGAATTGCTTAAAATTATATTAATATAAACCTATTTAGTTTTTATTTTTTTGTTTAGCTTTTTCCAGCAGATTTTTATAAAAATCTGGATTTTTACTCGAAGTGCGAATCTGTCACGCAAAGCGAAGCAAGCGTTTTATCTGGCAGCAGCTTTAACGTTAAATCTCGTCAGTGGGCCAAATCTTCATTAAATCTCGCAATGGAGATATTGTATTATGGTTATTTCAAATAATCGTAATCGTGAATAATTAAGTAATTGATTGACCCAAGTTTACCCATTTCAAGTTCCGCAGCTCATTCAAAAAACGTTCCGGTTCGCCTCAGCTCATCATGCCTTTACAGTTGTTTTGATCGTTCGCATCAAGTAGTTATGACTCTTGAATTTCTTAAGCTCATGCCTTACTTTAATTATTACAAAAATTTACAAATATACGGCAATAACACATTGATTGAGCTAGTATTAAGCGCTTTCGGCTTTGTTGTCTTTTGATTAATATTATTATAGGCAATTTTTATTCTAAGCATTTTAGATCAGCGACTTTTAATTCTAAGAGAGAGGAAAATAAGCTGTAATTTTCTGTTATATCAATTAGATTTAAAAAAATGTGTCATAACTATATTCAAGGTTTTTGTAAGAGTGCAATAAATTAATGATTTTTTTTTTGAAGAGTTCTATCGAGCCAGATGTTTTGTTTGTCCATAGCTAAACGTCCGGTATTCTTGACCTATGCCAAAAATTTCACTTCACATTTTACATCAGTAATGAAATCGGAATGTTAATCACCTGACACTAAATAAGGGATGGAAAAGTAAACTCTGACTTTAGTCCTAAATCTACTTTTTGTTGAAAAACTCGACTTTTTGGAATCGAGTTCTGCCGCTTGAAGTCTAATCTAATCGAATCTCCTTCGATGACTTTACGACTTTTGTCTACTAAGTAATTAATGTAACATAATTACCTAATACCATGTTCTGACCGACAACGAAAACACTTTGAAAACGAGTTTTGGGATTGTAGGCTGAAGGCTGTTTACACCGGTTGTTAGTGTTTTCGTTGCCATTTCTTANACTTTGAAAACGAGTTTTGGGATTGTGGGCTGAAGGCTGTTTACACCGGTTGTTAGTGTTTTCGTTGCCATTTCTTGCATCTTTTGATTACGGTTTTGCTACACAAAAACAAAACTAAAACACTTTTCCTTCATTTTCTTTTCATTTACAACCTTTAACTTTCATTCTTATTTTACTTTGGCCAGCCAATTAACAATAAATCCGAAATGGCGTATTAAAGATTATAAAATATGACTTCCACTCCGATAAATAATCGAAAAAAAAAACTAGTGAAGACACCGATAGGAATGAGTGGAACGTGAGTTTTCAAGTAGTTTTCAGAGAAAACTGGTTTTCGCTTGAGAGATTTACATGGACGAAAACACAAGTTTTCAGAACATGGTTAATTGTAAAGTTTTAACATCCTATTGCAGTAGTGTAAATCCACTTCATTTATATAACATTTAAAATATATCGATACTGTATTGAAATAAACGGCAATTCAGAAACAAGTGTTCAAGACTACACACAATTTTATAACGACTTCCAGTTTAATATGGGTTCACTGCTTAAACATTGATAAAACAGTCGATGATTGTATGTGGGTTTCTGAATTATTTAATTTTAACATTTAAATAGTTTTAAATTTCAGTGCCGAATCTCGTGCAATAAGTTGATAAAATATAATTTATTTTAATTATTGAAAATTATAATTTGACTAGCAGACCCGACGAACTTCGTCCCGCCCAAAATAAATTTTGTGTACACGGTCAAAAATGTGGGGGACTACTGCCTTTTTTAATCTTTTATAGTCTCTTTTTTAAACCAGTCAATAGTTTTAAGCAATTTTTAATATATTGTGGTTTAAATTTTAGTCCAAAAAGTTGGTGATTTAAAAATCAAACCAAAATGTTTTAATTCTAGTTTCTAGGTTTCATATATAGAAAATTTGGTTTAAAATCTAAACCGAAATAGAAAATGTTTGCACACAGCGAACTGTGGTGTTGATTCAAGCTCAACATATGAAAGCACATTTACATGCGTGGCTATAGCTGAGTGTGCAAAGCTGGTTGGTAGAATTGGTTGCTACTAAGGCTGTCCGAGTTCAATCCCCATCAGATGGAGCATGAAATTTTATTTTTATTTTTTATTCTTAATTGTGAAAATGTTTGGGTTTGAAATTTAAACCGAACTGTTTTAATTCTAAACCCAACATATGTGCCCTCTTTTTTTTAAATTTAGAAGGTTTGTATTTGAAACTGAATTTATGTAGTTTGGTCATATATGTAGTCCAAAAAGTTTAAAATTAAAACCGACATTTTTAACCGTGTATTGAAACATTTTGGTCCAACATTTTCACCAAGAGTTCACGTTCATGATTTTTAGTGACGCATTTGTCTTCTAATATTACGTTTGGTGGTTGTCAGAAGGCATATTTGCCGTCTTAAATAACTTAGCAAAACTCCACATGCATACAAAGATACGTAATAGTTTCAGTGCGTTTGAAAGGCGACACGTACCCTTTTCAAAGAACCCCAATTTTCTCTAAGTGCATGATTTTGATTTCATATATCTCTATACCATTTTCGAGTAATTTACCATGGGAGGTGCCACGTCCCTTTTTCCAATAGCCCCAACTTTTCTTCATGACCAGTCGCGTTTTATGTATCTTGTACATACCAAGTTCCTGTACTCTTCCATGGACACATTCAGAGATATGCAGTATGAAAAATTCGATGTGTATGGGAAGTGCCACGCCTCTTTTTCCGCAATTTTTATCCATGAATATGCAAATGTTTTCATATATCTCCATATCATATTCGAGTAGTCTACCATGAACACTTCCAGAGATGTGCAATATGAGAAATTCGGTTTGTATGGGAGGTGCCACGCCCCCTGCACCTAGCGGTATGAAATATATTTTACATCCGATTCTTATACGTACCATATATAACACAAAAAATTTCATAAAGATCGGTCGAGCCGTTTAGGAAGAGTTCGATTTTTATATGTATATTAGATAAGCACGATGCGAGAAGCATAGAAAAAATTTCGGAAAATATTTTTTCTCGGGTTCACAACTATCCTATCTTTTAAGTTGGAACCAGCAATACACACCCACAAAATTTCATTGAAATCGGTTAAGCGGTTTCGGAGATTAGCGTGCACGAACACAGTGACACGGGATATTTATATGTATAAATAGAAGATACCCTACTATAAGCACCTACCATATATACGTTTGCTTACCAAATTTTAATTTCCTTTGAATTATGGTTTTGAAATTATAGCTGATAAAATTTTCCACGCCTATGGGATGTGCCACGCCCCCTTTTACAAACCCATTTATATATAAGCACCTACCATTGATATATCTGCATACTAAATTTCAAGTTCGTGGGACTTATAGTTCCTAAGTTATAGCTGATCAAAAATTCCATGCCTATTGGATGTGCCATGCACTCTTTTCCAAACTCATTTATATACATATACCCTAATATAAGTACCTACCATTAAAATGGCTGCGTACGAAATTTCAAGCTCAAGCGACTTATAGCTCCGGAGTTATAGCTGATAAAACATTCCAGGTCCATGGGACGTGTCGCTTCCCCTTTTACAAACTCACTTATATATAGCCTACTATAAGGACCTACTATAGATACGTCTGCGTACCAAATTTCAATTTCACGTGACATATGATTCCGAATTTTCCACGCCTATGGGATGTTCCACTCAGTAATATATGCCTTACTTAAAGCGCCTACCATAGATATGCCTGAACACCAAATTTCAAGTTCTTGGGACTTATGGTTCCCAAGTTATAGTTGCTAAAAGGTTCCACGCCTATGGGATGTGCCACGTCCCTTTTTACAAACTCATGTATATATAGCCTACTGTAAGCACCTACCGCAGATATGTCTGCATACCTAATTTCAATTTCATGTGACTGGTGGTTGTGAAATTATAGCTGATAAAAATTTCCACGCCTATGGGATGTACCACGCCACCTTTTACAAACCCCTTTATATATACTTTACTGTAAGCACCTACCACAGTTATGTCTGCATACCAAATTTCAAGTTCGTGTGGCTTATAGTTCCGGAGTTATAGCTGATAAAATATTCTTATGGGATGTGCCACGCCCACTTTTACAACCTCATTCATATATACCCTACTATAAGCACCTACCATATATATGACTGCGTACCAAATTTCAAGTTCATGTGACTTATAGTTTCGAAGTTATGGCTGATTAAAAATTGCACGCCTAAGGGGGGTGCCACGCCCCTTGTCAGATCCCAATTTTTTTCACCCTATTATAGGCCCAGGTGTCATGGCAATACTCTGTCAAAATTTTGTTCGATTCTGTCCGTCCGTTTAGACTGCAACCTGGCACATACATACATACATACTTCCACAAATATATAGTAGATGTTCATTACTTAATAAAGGCAGATATTAATTTCTTTAAAAAATTTTCGAAAAGTCAATTTAAGTCATAAAGTCGACTATCAGAGGGGATTAATCGACTGAAAGGATCGAAAACCTGAAAGTCGATTCTGAAGTCAAGAATCGATTCTGCATGCGCCTTTTCCATCCCTACTCTAAATTGTGACATGCACTGATATATCTACATTTGGTCAGTTTTTATGTAATAATGAAAACGCATTTGACACCACATTAACAGCAGTTTTTGATGACAGTAATTTTGACATATGTAATGAAAACAAAGCATTAGATACAGTTTATAAATACGGTGACCAGAATTCTATGGCCAAAGATTGGAACATTTCTAAAGCATCGTATTTGAACATACAATTTTGTGTTTAGAGTAGGGCTGTGCGATTATTCGATTACTCGAGAAAGTTGGTTAATGAATTATTCGGTTAATCAATTACTCGAGTAATCAAGATTTTGAATACTCAAAACGATGAATAATCGAGTTACTTGAAATATGATTACTCAAAAAAAATAATTTTGCTCGTTAAAAGAGTTTGCTTTGGAAAATGCTTATTTTCTTTTTTACATTCTGTATATGAAAAAAAAATTTCGTTTTAATTTTTGAAAACAGAAACGTTGTTTTCAAAGTATCAAGGAACTTTAACTACTTTATACATATGTAAAGAGTTGAAATGTTGATTACTCATTTTACTCGAAATGTTGATTAATCATAAAGCAAATTACTGAAATATTTTTTTTTTTTTGTTAATCATCTTGATTACTCAAGGTAACTGAACTTTTGAGTAATCATAATTTCTAATTAATCGAATAACTGATTTATTTACTTTAAGATTAATTAAAATTTTGAGTAATCAATTAATCGCACAGCCCTAGTTTAGAGTAATAAATTTATAGTAAAAAAAATATATTTTTAAAGCAGGCTTTCTAAATATGAACGAAATCGGACCATAAATACGGGTTTTTCAAATATCTCGATTCCTGCGCCACCTATGGAGTAATTCGTCTTTCGTATTGTATAATTATAAAATTTTGATCCAACTGAGAAGCTTCAAGTCTCTGTCTCTAGGTCATCGGGAATCGGGAATCGCAAAAAATTTTAGAAAAAAGGTTTTTTCTTAATAGCGGTCGCCCCTCGGAAGGCAATGGCAAATCTCCGAGTGTTTTTCTGCCATGAAAAATATCATAAAAATACAATCGCCGTTCGGGTCCGCGTAAAACTGTAGGTCCCTCCCCTTTGTGTGACAGGATCAAGGCGCACGCCACAAATCGGAGGAGAAGCTCGGCCAAACGCTAACATTTGTGTAAGCGCCAATCTATTATTATTATTATTTGTTGACCGAAAAATAAAAAAAAATTAACTTTAATTACTAAATAAATACTATTAAGTTTTGATTATAAAAATAATTGTTTGAACTAGATTTTTGATTGATTCTATTTGAGTCGAAATCGATAATCCGTAAATCCAGCCGGATTTTAGCCAGTATCCGGCCGGAAAGTCGGATAACAGAAAAATGACCGGATAATCCGGATTCCAGATATCTACCGGATACCCGGCATATACCTATTAAATACAATATGCTGAATACTCTAAATAAAACAACGATATTCTTGGTTCTTAGGCATTTTTTACTTACGAGATTCAATGCTGTAAGCCGAAGATTGCAGAGAGTTGATATCATGGTAGAATATCAGACAACTGTTTCCAGTAGAAGAAGGAGAAAGTTACAGGCTGTCGAATCACAATATGGGTAAGTTCAATTGCCAGGTAGACGTAATTTTCGGGTAGGGATGTCAGTGGCAAAAATACATCGATGTTTTTCTTTGATTCGATGCATCGAAATGTACATCGATATTTTTCGATGCATCGAAGGGCATACATCGATGCATCGATTTGCAATGGATTTTTCAGATAATGTTTCACAACAAAATATGTTATTAGCAAAATTGTAGAAAATTTTAAATAAATTACTGCAACTGAGCTAATTGTGTTTCTAACGGAACTTCTTGCAGCCATTTAAATTTTTTGGATAAAGTCACTTCTTTTTTTTTGAACAATTGAAAAACTGGAATGACGGTTCAATGTACCGTAGATGTCAGTTTTCAAAAAACATCGATACATCGATGCATCGATACATCGACTATTTATACATCGAGTGGAAAATTTTCGATGCATCGAAGCAAAACATCGATATTTTCGATGCATCGATGTTTTTTTGACATCCCTATTTTCGAGTAAACACTTTCAACGTCATTCTTGACAACCTCGATTATGAATTGCGGAAAAGATGCGAAAAGACTCACGAAAAAATTACAGTTATTACTTAATTCGGCAATCTGAATTTCAGTGGAATGTAAAATGTATAACTCGGACTTTGGTGGATGACAAACTTGTGAAAAAAATTTCTGAAAATAAGTTGAAACGTAATTCTCCATCGGACCTTTTGAACAAACGAGTTATTCCTAAACGAGGAGATAGCATATACATAGAATATTCATCAAATTAGTATTCAACTCGGAACCCACTGGTGGTAGCCGAGAAAGAGGGCAGCCCCCACTGCGATGGAAATACCAGGTGGAGAAGCACTTGGGATTTCTAACTGACGCCAGTTGGCACTGGAAAGAAACGACTGGCGTGCTTTGTTGAACTCGGCCAAAATCGGTTAGGCGGCTACAGCGCCAAATAGAAGAAGAAGAATGAGGACTAAGGGCCAGTGGTTCAATTTCTGGTTATCACTACCTCCCAGTTAAACATTATTTTCGACGATTTCGGCTTCATGCTTATAACATGTGATCGATAAAGCACCCGTTGTATTTAACCAGAGCTTCTACCTCCGATTTGTGTAAACCAGACATTGAACAATCGGCCCTAAATAGCTTAGCTATTCTGTGCATTTAGTCGGATTTACTCCAACGTACATAGGGGTATTTGAACGATTTAGGCGGCCATAAAGCAATTGGAACAATTTTTTAAGGAACTTAAATACTTAGTCACATTCGATAGAGAACATTCAAAATAACATTTCCCTTTTTTCTAACTTGCGCAGCGAATGCTCGCCGTTTACCGGAGACAACAAACTATGCGGAAAATGTGTTGATATCAATATTAAATGGTAAAATTTTGCAGGAATTATTAAGTATACAAGGTTTAATTAAATAGGAACACGAAGCAATGGTTTTGGGCATGTAGCCCTTTAGGTAAGTACGATTTTCAGCACATGCCGGATGTGGGAAAAGTGCATGAAGTTATATGTATGTAGATATGAACAGAAAAAAAAACTTACTTATATCGCACGCTTGCCTTTTGCTTTCACTTTTACAATTTGCCACTGCACACTAGGAATGGGTAGTGGGGGTTTAAATTCGATTTTTTCTGAATTTCGAACATTGTCTAAACATTCGATTATTCGATTCGAAATTTGGTGGTACAAGTTCGATTTAATTCGAATTTTTTCGAATTCTCAACAATTTTCTTACTGAAAATGTAAAAGCTTGTTTGTGAAAAAGATAGCTCAAATCGAAAAATAGACTCAATTGAACTTACAGTAAAGTGAATAATTATCCGTATCGCTCTTCTTAGCTTAACAACCAAAAATAAATAGTAATAAGAAGTATTTTTTTCTCAAATAAATATCTCAAAAAATATCAGAAAAAATCCAAAAATTTATCAAATGTATCACGTATTTTTTCAGTATCAATTTAAAAAAAAATTAACAAAATGTAAGTTAATACGGGGGCTAACACACATACCTGTGTGAATGTGCTGACGCCGCACTTCCCCAAACACGCGCATAACCAGTGCGGGTAATTGAACTCTCATGCAAAAATAATCGAACATACGTTAGCATAATTGAATCTATGGGAAGCGCAGCGTCAGCAGTTAATTCAGCCGGTTAGACAGTAAGTCATAGTATTAAGAAATATGTTGTATTCATTCCATTTGGGACAGCGGAAGCAGATGGTAAATATACTTGTACAAAACTAATTATTGTCTTTTATTTTAGGAAGGACAACTCGGGGCCGCCGTGCGGCCCCCAACTTTAACTTTTTCGGGCTCACGGATGTGAGCTCGATGACTGGCGCCCGAGCAGGGACCCACTGAAAGTGTGGGTCTCTGAGGAAGGGCCTCCTTAATTGTGGGGTCTAAGGAAAAGGATCCTCTTAACTGCTGGAGTCCTTTTTCAAGTG
>NW_016161312.1:30216-43835 GCF_001687245.7 Rhagoletis zephyria
TACCCATACCTTGGGCGACCTTTTTGCACATATCTTTTGAACCAGGTAGAATATTTCAATGAAATAAAAACCAAAATGTGTATTCGTTGTTACTCTACAAGTATATTATTATAAATTATATTATTTTGTTTTGCATTTATCAGGACAACAACAAAAATCCACTGTTGCATGTCCTGACTTTATTTGCCCATATCGCTGGAACCAGTAGGAATATTCGAATGAAACAAAAGACAAAATACTTGTTATATATTAAAATATACATTTCAAAAAAAAAAATCATAGAAATCGGTTGAATAAGCATTAAAAAAACCGCAAAATAAGGTCCCGGGTACAAACGTATCCCGGGTGTGTGTTTACGTGGTATTTTCTGGGTGTGTGTTCTAGGGTTAATGAGAAGCTGTTTTTCATGGCAGAAATACGCTCGTAGGTTTGCCATTGCCTGCCGAGGGACGACCGCTGTTAAGAAAAAACCTTTTTCTATATATTTTGCGATGTTGCTTTGACCAGGGCTTGAACCCAGGTGCTGATGTGTGAAAGCGCGCACTGCTTACCACTACACCACAGCGGCCGACATACTTCACGTTACATACTTATATATTTAAACGTATGTGTGTTTATACTTTTACAACGAATAAAAAAGTCTTACATTTGATGACAACGTATGATTTTTCTTTTTAAAGCGAGATCTTTAAGTGAACAAGGAACACAAAAAATAATAGGGCGTGAAGAGTTCTATCAAGCGACATTTTTGGCAAATGTGGTACCACAGATATTGATGTCAAATTTACTCACAAAGAAGGAAGTTGCAGAGCTGTTTTTTTTGCAAGTAAAGACGAAATTCGATTTTTTTTTAAATTCGACTTTATCCGAATTTTAGCACCACAAAGTTCGATTTCAAAAATTCGCCATTTTGGAGCTAAAATTCGATGAAATTTCGAATCTCGAAGCTTCGAATATTGAATCTACCCATACCTACTGCATACTTTATTTTGCCTTGTAATGTTTCAATAATTGTGTAAAACTACACAGAAATATTAACGCACAAATATTTAAATTGGAAATATTTAGTTATTTGCCCACTGTTTTTGGGTTAGTGGGAGGAGGGGGATATCTAACCCACTAGAAAGAGCGCACCTGAGCCCCCGAACCTTCCACAGAACCCTGGGGAAGCATTGGAAAAAGGTCTAAAATTACCCTTTTGCCACCGGAAATGTAAACTCGATAATCAGTATTTTTGTGCAGAACACCTTCCTATTGTCAAAGGTATTAAACATTTCTTGAGCATGTAACTCCGGCTACGACACCCACAGTATATTTACGTAGAACTCACACCGAAATTCCCAAACAAGTGCATTTTTCAGACCGAATTTATTAGTAAATTAGTGCCCGAAAATTACAAAATTAGGTTTTGCAATAAAGTGTGACCCTTGACAATCGGTGTGTGTGATCGGGTCACCCATCGAAATCATTAGAAAAATAACTAAACCGTACCCGGTTAAATGGTTATTTACAGTGTTGCCGTTAGTTACCACATAGTTTTTTTGGTTACATAAATTTAAAATTGCCCCTAGCTCTTTTTTTAGCCCTTTGGAGAATTTATTCATACTTGGCATGAAAAAGTTGTATACGCTTAATTTGATCTCATTTCTTTTTTCATTTATGTATGTAAGAGATGAATTTTTAAACTAAGAAAGACTGGTATATGTATATACATATATGTATTGTATGTTCCCTACGTTTTTATACATACATACAGTAAAAGTGTTAGGGCTGTTAACTTACCTGTTAACGATTTAACTATGGTTTAAAATAGATAAGTTTACGGCCCTTATATGCTTAATATGTTAAATGGCCCATCAAGTCGATTGACCGTGTATGTTCTTGTGGTGTGATTGCACCAGCTGCTGGTGCGACTTCAAAAACTATTTGAAAATTTTATGATTGTACCAGCATGCTGGTGTAGTGAGTGGTGAAATTAGCTCAATTTTCTAAGTAAAAAGTATTTTGGCGGAAATTTCTTGCACTATATGAGTCAAAGCCGTGTTTGTGGAAGATTCAGTTCGCGATATTGCAGTTGTGAATTAAAAAAAAAAATTTTACCAAAATAGAAAAATTATGAAATTTCGGCTCTAATCATTTCGATCTTTCCTCGACCACATTTGTAAAAAAATAAATATTGTACCAGCAAGCTGGTAAGTTTTATGCTTCGAGCCTGATGGTACAATCACTTGATGTTGTCGTATATTTCCCCATTTGTACAAAAGGGTTTTTGGTTGGATAAAATATTACCTTTTTTCCAGATTTCATTGTTTTTCTATACCATTACTTATTGAAAATGTTTGCATGTATACTTGTATATGTATATGCAAGTAAAAAATTTTAGCTACCATTTTTAGCCACAACGACTTTTTTAGCCCTTTTTTAAAGGAATTTGGCCACCACTAAAAATTATTTGCGGCAACACTGGTTATTTGGTTTTCCTCAACCAACAATTGCACCAAGATGACGTCACGCACGCAGCTGATTCTGTCAAATTAACAAAGAGCGGATTAGCGGTACCGCGATGGGCGCAATCTCTATTTCTCTCAATCGTAGTGCTTAAAGCTTGAAACACATTGGAAACGACGGGCTACCGACCACAGCTGTCAAATTATTTTAACACGTACTCTTATGTAGATAATTATTTTTGCGACGCCACGGCAACTCTGCGACTAGCCAAAAATTTTGCTGTGGCCAGATTGGATCTATTTCTATTTTTCTAGCGGCAGATAAGATTCTTCCTCTTCTTTTATGTTAAACTCTAACTAATTCATGTGTCGCTGCCGGGTTCATAAAAATCATGTCGCCGTCGACAAGGCGTTTAGATTATGTAGATAAAACATTAATATCGTGTCGTGTGGTGATGTCGTTTTCGATGTGCTCAGAGACACTGTAAACACATAAAACTAAATTTCACAATACTTACTCCCACGTCCGACAGCGTCAAAGTAAAAAAGGAAAAGGAACGACAATATTAGCCTGTTCCCGCACACCAAGATTTAGTGAGAAAATGTTCGCAAAATATGTGATAAATGTGATGTTTGCGAATTAAAATGTATCACAATTTATACTAAGCTAAAAATAAAAATTCGATGAAAAAAGTATAATTTTGATCCACTAGGACAAAACGGCAACACTGGAGAGATCGCGTTATTATTCTTCTTTGCTCAATTGAAAGCTTGGAAATTTGGCTAACGCAGTGTGAAACGATTGCCCGCAGAAAATGGCAGATAAGTGGTATTTTTTTACTTAAAAAATGTATTAAAGAAAAATCTAAAAACGCAACTAGTATATAGTAACACTACTTTAGATCTATTTTAAAACTAAAATTAAACTTTTTAGATGAATTTGAGGCCGCTGGACCAGAATATGAATCCATTTAATTAAAAAAAATGTATAGTTTTCGAGATATAATCAGAAGTCATGTTTTCTATGACCTTTGGATGCTCGTTGCCAGAAATCTGCGGGAATGTAAGGCGAACCCAACTATGTTATGTATTTCGCAATAAAAATTTGTTTTCCTTTACATAGGTGTAATATAAGTGATGATTAAAGAAATAGTTTTGGGTATACAAGCGTTTAAATTAGAATAAATGTCAATTTAGATACATCTACGATATTTCAGTAAATATTGTATCCAAATTATTGAAAATTGATATGTGAAGTAAAATTTTGGAACAACATAGGATTAATATAAAGTTTTTGGAAAATGGTAGTGGCCCCGCCAGAGTTGTAAAAATTTGCAATACATTTTTTTAGCAATCAATGATTGTGCTAGTAATAGGATTACAATCAAAATTGATTGCAATTTTCTGATTGTAAAAACTACAATCAATTTAATTGTAAGGACATTTGATTGCAATGATTGTGATTGCAATCAAATCACTGATTCAATCAAACATTTTAATTGCAATCTCAAAAATGCAGTAATTTATTCATGCTTTTTTTAATAAAGAAATTGAGAGCGTAAAAGCAAAATAGAACGTGAAATTGCGAAAAAGGGAAAACTAGCAGAAAAAGTTATGGAACACAAAACTAGTAAAAACTTGCAAGTGAGTAGTAGTTTCACCGTTTTGACATTCTGTTCAGTTTTAAACTCTGTGCTTTACACGCAAGCACTTACACAGTTTGGTACATCATTAATATTTTGATTTCCACTCATTTTACCTTTGTTTATGCTTAACCATTTCAAAAAATGGCGGCTTTTGACATTTATTCTTCTTCTTCCGCTAGCTAATGCATGCATGCATGTTGTTTTAGTAATTTACACTGAGAAAAGAGTTCAGTTACGTAAGTATGTTTCTCTCAAAAGATAATTTGGTTATCGTTACATGATTACAAATCGTATGTTGAAAGAAAACTATTTAGCAGATTTGTCTTATAAGTTTAAGTTTGACAACAGTAGCCAGAAAGTTGTTGCTGCTTGAAGAAAAGCATTTTATTCAAAAACGGCAAAAAATATGTATAAATGTTTCAAGTAAATACACTTGCGTGATGAGAAAAATCCAAGCAACCGGGCTGTCTCCGTAGATGGCACTACTAATCCACATAAGAAATGTGCAAGTACATATCGATGGCTGAGTGGAAGATCGACCTATCTCGGCAGTCAGTTCGAAAACGACCTATCTCAGAAAACTTTTCAAGAGCGCCCTACTTTAGAATTTGATTGAAGAACGCCCTATTTCAGAATTTTATTGGAATACCCTCTATCTCAGAATTTGGTTGAAAACGCCCTGTCTTAGAAATCGGTTCAAAAACGATCTATCTCAGACGAAAATACATTGAAGATGTGATGTGTGCAGTTAAGTTTCTGAACCGAATTCTGAGATAGGGCGTTCTTAGATCAAATTCTGAAGTAGAGCGTTTTGAAAAATTTTCTGAGATAGGGCGTTTTCGAACTGGCTGCCGAGATAGGTCGATCTTCCGCTATCGATTAGCGGAACAATAAAGACGACAATCAAAACAACCTAAAACAACCTACTACTAGGTGTAATGCCGTTAACCCACTGAGGGATTGTGTGCTTCACCATCGTACTTCCAATTAATCATCAAAATAAATGTCATTTAGACAGATTGCAGTTAGAAATTTTTATGCAATTTGTACCAAACTCGGTGCACTTAATAACCTTAGTATGGAAAAGCAATACATTGAAAATACGAAAACTCAGATATTTCAGTAATTGAGGGCGCTAATTTACTCCAAGTTAATACTTACAACATTCTCTTAACAATAAATAAGACTGTTATATTACTGTTATTATTACGAAAATGTAATTTTATTACATTTTCTTACCTATACTGTGACACATATTTGAATTATCTAATTCCCCAAATTAAAGTTAAATTTGAATTTTTACACCGTAGACAACCCTGGGATGTTGCTTAGAAATAAATCCTTTTCAAACTCATTTCCATTGATACCCATATTGCAGTAATTCATTTAACTCATAGAACAAAATTTTATTTTTTCAAAGTGGCAACTCTGTTAATGTTTTAACCTAGATATAAACCTTCTCTTCGCCGAGACTACGGTTGCCAGATGTACTGATTTTATCAGTACAGTACTGATTTTTCGACTCTTGTACTGATTTTGTTCATTTCCTCAATTAGTACGCTAATGTCCTGATTTTTCAAAATTTGTACTGAATTTTCAATTCAAATAAAATATTTTAGGATTTTCTTAAGATTTTTACATAACGTTGGAACTTTCCTTGGCCTAATTTTTACACAGCTTATTCTTGACTAAGTCTAAAAAATTGGCTAAACTCAGTTAAGTTGAATTGGAGAAACAAGCCCTTAGTCTTTCACAGATTTTGCGTAGTCGAAAAAATTAGTATAAGCCATAAGGAAATATAAATGAAGTCCTTATCAGTACCACACATAAACAAAGCAACTGAAAGGATCTTAAGTATAAAGTTAGCTTCCTGGCGCAAAGAGAGAATCCGGCATCTAATTAAAACTTTTTAAAGTGAACTTCAAAGTTAAAGTAATTTTAAAATGAAATGTTAGAATTCTTTGATTATATAAACACTGAAGATGGAAATTACCTCTTTATTGCTATTCAAAAATTTTATAAACCCTGCAAACCAAAGTTCCCGAAATCTAACGAAATCTTTAGGAGTTTCTCATTTCTGTGACGATTCTTTACGAATCTTCAAGGAAAATTGTATGAAGGGTTGACACGAACTCGTTAAGAAATTTCTGTATGAAAAATAAAGACAAGTATGAAAAAATTCTGCAATANAATTTTATAAACCCTGCAAACCAAAGTTCCCGAAATCTAACGAAATCTTTAGGAGTTTCTCATTTCTGTGACGATTCTTTACGAATCTTCAAGGAAAATTGTATGAAGGGTTGACACGAACTCGTTAAGAAATTTCTGTATGAAAAATAAAGACAAGTATGAAAAAATTCTGCAATAAACTCTTCACATTGTAGCATTATTTCAATTGCTTTACCGATTTTCTTCCGAAATTTCATAAAAGAATCATGTTAGAAAATTCGGCAAAAGATCGGATGAGATCTTTACGAATTCTTTACAGTTCAGAATACTCTGAAGAAATGGTTTGCAGGGAATATAAAATAATTTATTGGCTTCAGTGTATAACGATGTGTACACTCATGTTAAAATGAATAACACTTTTAGTTTTTATGAATTATATTTTGTTTATATACCAAAATCTTGCTAAACACAAGTACTCAGGCATTTTAATGTATTATCTGTTACATACATTCACTTGGGGCTATCAGAGCAGAAGTGGCCTAAGACCATAATTTTATTTTGGTAGTTAACATTTTAAAATAGTTTCAAGTGTGATAAATTTTAAAATAAAAGTCGCTCACTTCTTAAATTGATGGTACGCTATGTAGCTCTGTACCTTAAAATAATGGAATGAGCGAATTTTATTTTTAAATTTATCTCATTGGAGAATAGTTTAAGTACGTAAGTACAAACATTTTTTTTTTGCGTTAGGCCACTTCTGCTCTTAGGGCCTCAATTTTGCTTTGAATAAAAATGTACTGATTTCGCGCACAAAAAATGACAACCCTAGCCGAGACGAACACGTAAATATACGTGTTCCTACAATCGGACCACGGCAACATAGAGTCTATAGGTGGCAAACGTTAAGCAACTTTATTTTCTTTGTTTTGATGGAATAATTAGACGTCCTCCCCTTCTATGTGTTTACTTGATTTTAAACATTTACAATTCTATATGTCAAAAAACGTTTTTTTCTAAACATTTCGAATTGAAATATTCATAAAAATAGTTTTGGCCGCATAAATAGGCCAAATACCCCTATGTGAAACTCTTGGAATGTGAATATTTGATCGATCAGTTTGCGGAGAAAAGTCAGACGTGTTTGCATTTAAAAATACATATGTACACACAAGTGTTAGTTGTATTATCATATGTATAAGTTTATGCAAACATGATTATTATCTCATAACACAGCCACACAAAAAAAAATTTGTGTTCTGACCCAAAGGTCTCACTATGTGTACTTTATGTTTTTGGGGTCGCTGAATCCGAATCCGAGGTCCATTTAACCCCATCAGTTCAGGGTTTTGATATAACCCCAGAAAACCAATATGGCGGACACCTTTTGGAAAAATTCATCGGATTCGCTTGAAACTCGTTACTCGGGGGTTTTCGGTGTCGCTAATTACGAATATGATATTATTTTTTCAAAATTCAAAATGGCGGTGGCAACCGCTTTGACGCATTGAGGCGTGACCGCCAAGCAATTTCGAAGCAAGAGGGTATTCCTTGTAGAGTTGCGATACCTAAATTCAGTTTGCTTGTTCTTAACAACGGTGTAGTAGCGGGTTAGAAAGTGCGTTTTTGAACGGAATCGCGCTAAAGTATTTTGGAAAATATTAAAAGAAGAATTTAGATGTGTGGATTGATGAAATGATTTTATACATAAATAGTCATATGTATTTATGTACATATGTATATCTGGAACCATTATACGCCGTTATAACACAGCCAAAAGTATTAACCGTAATTGAAAATATTTTTTCTTTTAGACGTGAAAAACGTTAGTTGTTGTTTAGCCGAAGGTGTCGTTGGCAGTATGAGAGTGAACGATCCGCGACATGAGGTTCAAAAATTATAAACATTATATTAGTTTCAGCCGCCGCTTTGTTAAAATATCCGAGTCTCTACTGAATGTAAAAAGTGTTCCAGGTGAATGACTCTTTTTAATGCTACCGGCTTCCGGTCAAGCCACCCTTTGCGTTTCGTCACGAACCCGTTCACGTGTAAACATAGTTTCAAATGAACGTACAACATACATGCATGTACTAACTAAATGAATAGAAATAAAACGATACCATGGAAGTATCGGTACCTGTACTTGGAAGGAGCATCGAAAGAAAGTATCGATGTAGGCATGTAAGTATCGGGCTCAAAGTATCGATACCTACTTATACAGATTTTTGTACCTACATAAGAATTGTTTGTATAAAAAAACGCTATCGCATTGTATCTATGAATTTTTGTCAGAATAACTTATGTGACTATCCTTTTTGATTTTAGACGAAGCGTACTTAATATTTTTAAGAAAAACTTTAAGTTTTAAAACATGGTTTACTCCCATGGCCTCCCAAAAAACAAGAAAAAAGTGCAAAGTCCAACAAGTTGGTTTTTAAAAAGTCCCCAGAATTTTGTTAACAGAATTATCTTCTTTTCTATGTCAACAAATGGCGGCTTTTGACATTTATTCTTCTTCTTCCGCTAGCTAATGCATGCATGCATGTTGTTTTAGTAATTTACACTGAGAAAAGAGTTCAGTTACGTAAGTATGTTTCTCTCAAACATGATTTGGTTATCGTTACATGATTACAAATCGTATGTTGAAAGAAAACTATTTAGCAGATTTGTCTTATAAGTTTAAGTTTGACAACAGTAGCCAGAAAGTTGTTGCTGCTTGAAGAAAACCATTTTATTCAAAAAACGGCAAAAAAACATTGAAGACTGTTGTAAAATTTTAGCTTATAAATAAGACAAATAGGATAACTTCTGAATTACATAATACCTTACAATATTTACAATTTACAAGACCAAATATAAAATGTGCGAACCAAAACTTATTGTGCGAATATATGACCGCCTAACTAATGTTTCAAGTAAATACACTTGCAGTGCGCAAAAACAATACAGCAGGGCCAAACCGAGCAAACGAATGGCCGCAAAAAAGGGTGATGAGAAAAATCCAAGCTACCGAGCTGTCTCAGTAGATGGCACTACTAATCCACGTCTTCTTGGAATTCCACCTAATTTTCTACATTGGATCTCTTTATACCTCTATGATAGATCACAAAGGGTAATGTTTAAAAATACTATCTCTGACGTCATTGATGTTACTTCAGGAGTCCCTCAAGGTAGCCACCTAGGCCCGGTTCTGTTCTTGCTTTTTATAAACGATATTTCTACAGATATACAATTTTCCAAAATTTTAATGTATGCAGATGATGTAGAGCTTTATAAATCGTACGTTTCAATTAAAGAAAGGTCTTTGCTACAATCAGACTTAGGCAGCATGGCTTACTGGTGTCAAGTAAATCTTATGCTTCTAAATCTTAAGAAATGTAAAGTAATGAGCTTCTCGCGAAGAGCTGTTCATCCCACTTCTTATACAATAGGTACCCATAACCTGGAACAGGTATACAATTTTGTGGACCTTGGTATCACAATGGATCCTAAGCTTAATTTTAATCTTCATATTAATGTGGAATATAAAATAATTTATTGGCTTCAGTGTATAACGATGTGTACACTCATGTTAAAATGAATAACACTTTTAGTTTTTATGAATTATATTTTGTTTATATACCAAAATCTTGCTAAACACAAGTACTCAGGCATTTTAATGTATTATCTGTTACATACATTCACTTGGGGCTATCAGAGCAGAAGTGGCCTAAGACCATAATTTTATTTTGGTAGTTAACATTTTAAAATAGTTTCAAGTGTGATAAATTTTAAAATAAAAGTCGCTCACTTCTTAAATTGATGGTACGCTATGTAGCTCTGTACCTTAAAATAATGGAATGAGCGAATTTTATTTTTAAATTTATCTCATTGGAGAATAGTTTAAGTACGTAAGTACACATTTTTTTTTTGCGTTAGGCCACTTCTGCTCTTAGGGCCTCAATTTTGCTTTGAATAAAAATGTACTGATTTCGCGCACAAAAAATGACAACCCTAGCCGAGACGAACACGTAAATATACGTGTTCCTACAATCGGACCACGGCAACATAGAGTCTATAGGTGGCAAACGTTAAGCAACTTTATTTTCTTTGTTTTGATGGAATAATTAGACGTCCTCCCCTTCTATGTGTTTACTTGATTTTAAACATTTACAATTCTATATGTCAAAAAACGTTTTTTTCTAAACATTTCGAATTGAAATATTCATAAAAATAGTTTTGGCCGCATAAATAGGCCAAATACCCCT
The DNA here is from genome assembly GCF_001687245.7 of Rhagoletis zephyria. Classification (NCBI taxonomy): domain Eukaryota; kingdom Metazoa; phylum Arthropoda; class Insecta; order Diptera; family Tephritidae; genus Rhagoletis; species Rhagoletis zephyria. Next base: position 40,723 of record NW_016161312.1, read on the forward strand.
ATGTGAAACTCTTGGAATGTGAATATTTGATCGATCAGTTTGCGGAGAAAAGTCAGACGTGTTTGCATTTAAAAATACATATGTACACACAAGTGTTAGTTGTATTATCATATGTATAAGTTTATGCAAACATGATTATTATCTCATAACACAGCCACACAAAAAAAAATTTGTGTTCTGACCCAAAGGTCTCACTATGTGTACTTATGTTTTTGGGGTCGCTGAATCCGAATCCGAGGTCCATTTAACCCCATCAGTTCAGGGTTTTGATATAACCCCAGAAAACCAATATGGCGGACACCTTTTGGAAAAATTCATCGGATTCGCTTTAAACTCGTTACTCGGGGGTTTTCGGGGTCGCTAATTACGAATATGATATTATTTTTTCAAAATTCAAAATGGCGGATCCAATATGGCGGACACTTTTTGTAAAATTCGTCGGATTCGCTTGAAAACACAGCCACACAAAAAAAAATTTGTGTTCTGACCCAAAGGTCTCACTATGTGTACTTTATGTTTTTGGGGTCGCTGAATCCGAATCCGAGGTCCATTTAACCCCATCAGCTCAGGGTTTTGATATAACCCCAGAAAACCAATATGGCGGACACCTTTTGGAAAAATTCATCGGATTCGCTTGAAACTCGTTACTCGGGGGTTTTCGGTGTCGCTAATTACGAATATGATATTATTTTTTCAAAATTCAAAATGGCGGTGGCAACCGCTTTGACGCATTGAGGCGTGACCGCCAAGCAATTTCGAAGCAAGAGGGTATTCCTTGTAGAGTTGCGATACCTAAATTCAGTTTGCTTGTTCTTAACAACGGTGTAGTAGCGGGTTAGAAAGTGCGTTTTTGAACGGAATCGCGCTAAAGTATTTTGGAAAATATTAAAAGAAGAATTTAGATGTGTGGATTGATGAAATGATTTTATACATAAATAGTCATATGTATTTATGTACATATGTATATCTGGAACCATTATACGCCGTTATAACACAGCCAAAAGTATTAACCGTAATTGAAAATATTTTTTCTTTTAGACGTGAAAAACGTTAGTTGTTGTTTAGCCGAAGGTGTCGTTGGCAGTATGAGAGTGAACGATCCGCGACATGAGGTTCAAAAATTATAAACATTATATTAGTTTCAGCCGCCGCTTTGTTAAAATATCCGAGTCTCTACTGAATGTAAAAAGTGTTCCAGGTGAATGACTCTTTTTAATGCTACCGGCTTCCGGTCAAGCCACCCTTTGCGTTTCGTCACGAACCCGTTCACGTGTAAACATAGTTTCAAATGAACGTACAACATACATGCATGTACTAACTAAATGAATAGAAATAAAACGATACCATGGAAGTATCGGTACCTGTACTTGGAAGGAGCATCGAAAGAAAGTATCGATGTAGGCATGTAAGTATCGGGCTCAAAGTATCGATACCTACTTATACAGATTTTTGTACCTACATAAGAATTGTTTGTATAAAAAAACGCTATCGCATTGTATCTATGAATTTTTGTCAGAATAACTTATGTGACTATCCTTTTTGATTTTAGACGAAGCGTACTTAATATTTTTAAGAAAAACTTTAAGTTTTAAAACATGGTTTACTCCCATGGCCTCCCAAAAAACAAGAAAAAAGTGCAAAGTCCAACAAGTTGGTTTTTAAAAAGTCCCCAGAATTTTGTTAACAGAATTATCTTCTTTTCTATGTCAACAAATGGCGGCTTTTGACATTTATTCTTCTTCTTCCGCTAGCTAATGCATGCATGCATGTTGTTTTAGTAATTTACACTGAGAAAAGAGTTCAGTTACGTAAGTATGTTTCTCTCAAACATGATTTGGTTATCGTTACATGATTACAAATCGTATGTTGAAAGAAAACTATTTAGCAGATTTGTCTTATAAGTTTAAGTTTGACAACAGTAGCCAGAAAGTTGTTGCTGCTTGAAGAAAACCATTTTATTCAAAAAACGGCAAAAAAACATTGAAGACTGTTGTAAAATTTTAGCTTATAAATAAGACAAATAGGATAACTTCTGAATTACATAATACCTTACAATATTTACAATTTACAAGACCAAATATAAAATGTGCGAAGCAAAACTTATTGTGCGAATATATGACCGCCTAACTAATGTTTCAAGTAAATACACTTGCAGTGCGCAAAAACAATACAGCAGGGCCAAACCGAGCAAACGAATGGCCGCAAAAAAGGGTGATGAGAAAAATCCAAGCTACCGAGCTGTCTCAGTAGATGGCACTACTAATCCACGTCTTCTTGGAATTCCACCTAATTTTCTACATTGGATCTCTTTATACCTCTATGATAGATCACAAAGGGTAATGTTTAAAAATACTATCTCTGACGTCATTGATGTTACTTCAGGAGTCCCTCAAGGTAGCCACCTAGGCCCGGTTCTGTTCTTGCTTTTTATAAACGAGATTTCTACAGATATACAATTTTCCAAAATTTTAATGTATGCAGATGATGTAGAGCTTTATAAATCGTACGTTTCAATTAAAGAAAGGTCTTTGCTACAATCAGACTTAGGCAGCATGGCTTACTGGTGTCAAGTAAATCTTATGCTTCTAAATCTTAAGAAATGTAAAGTAATGAGCTTCTCGCGAAGAGCTGTTCATCCCACTTCTTATACAATAGGTACCCATAACCTGGAACAGGTATACAATTTTGTGGACCTTGGTATCACAATGGATCCTAAGCTTAATTTTAATCTTCATATTAATGTGACAGTCAACAAGGCTAAAGGTGTACTTGCATTTGTGAAGCGATGGTCAAAAAAATTTTGTGACCCTTATATCACTAAAACCCTGTTTACAACATTAGTTAGGCCAATTCTGGAATACGGTTCGGTGGTTTGGAATCCAAGGTATCAAATTTACTCAGACGAGATAGAATCAATTCAAAAACAATTCCTACTTTTTGCTTTAAGAAATTTCCGTTGGGGTTCTCAATATAACCTTCCACCTTATACGAGCCGATTAAAACTTATTAATCAACCTACACTTTCAGCCGCAGGCAAATGCTTGGTACAATTTTTATAGTTAAATTACTAACAGGCTCAATTTCAAGTCCGCTTCTTCTTGGCGAAGTTAGAA
>NW_016161312.1:43860-52967 GCF_001687245.7 Rhagoletis zephyria
TTAATGTTCCCTCCCGGGTATCAAGACACTTTTGCCCCCTATTTCTGAAAGCTTGTAAAACTAATTTTGAATTGCACGACCCACTCCGTTGCTTATGCCAGGATTTTAACTCTCATTCCAGCACGTTTGATATATCAGATCCGCTTTTCAGCATTAAGAAATCGATACTGTCCTCTCTCAATAAATGAATCATTAAAATATAGACATAAAATCGGCTGATGAATTTAGTTCTGTAGCTGAACAGTTTTAGATCTCGACACTTAACAAATTCCTGCCTATCGTGACTCGGCGCAAAAATTGAAAATACTGGTTCCGTACGTCATGCGGACTGCGCCCCTCGTGCGAATGGGCGGGAATGGAGGGTAAAAACCGTTGGGATATTTCAAAAGAAATGTGCAAGTACATATCGATGGCTGAGTGGAAGATCGACCTATCTCGGCAGTCAGTTCGAAAACGACCTATCTCAGAAAACTTTTCAAGAGAAAGGATCTTAATTATAAAGTTAGCTTCCTGGCGCAAAGAGAGAATCCGGCATCTAATTAAAATTTTTTAAAGTGAACTTCATAGTTAAAGTAATTTTAAAATGAAATGTTAGAATTCTTTGATTATATAAACACTGAAGATGGAAATTACCTCTTTATTGCTATTCAAAAATTTTATAAACCCTGCAAACAAAAGTTCCCGAAATCTTAACGAAATCTTTAGGAGTTTCTCATTTCTGTGACGATTCTTTACGAATCTTCAACTTAAATTGTATGAAGCCTTGACACGAACTCGTTAAGAAATTTCTGTATGAAAAATAAAGACAAGTATGAAAAAAATCTGCAATCAACTCTTCACATTGTAGCATTATTTCAATTGCTTTACCGATTTTCTTCCGAAATTTCATAAAAGAATCATGTTAGAAAATTCGGCAAAAGATCGGATGAGATCTTTACGAATTCTTTACAGTTCAGAATACTCTGAAGAAATGGTTTGCAGGGAATATAAAATAATTTATTGGCTTCAGTGTATAACGATGTGTACACTCATGTTAAAATGAATAACACTTTTATTTTTTATGAATTATATTTTGTTTATATACCAAAATCTTGCTAAACACAAGTACTCAGGCATTTTAAAGTATTATATGTTACATACATTCACTTGGGGCCATGAGAGCAGAAGTGGCCTAAGACCATAATTTTCTTATGGTAGTTAATATTTTAAAATAGTTTCAAGTGTGATAAATTCTAAAATAAAAGTCGCTCACTTTTTAAATTGATGGTACGCTATGTAGCTTTGTACCTTAAAATAATGGAATGAGCGAATTTTATTTTTAAATTTATCTCATTGGAGAATAGTTTAAGTACGTAGGTACAAAGATTTTTTTTTTTGCGTTAGGCCACTTCTGCTCGCAGGGCCTCAATTTTANAGTACGTAGGTACAAAGATTTTTTTTTTTGCGTTAGGCCACTTCTGCTCGTAGGGCCTCAATTTTGCTTTGAATAAAAATGTACTGATTTCGCGCACAAAAAATGGCAACCCTAGCCGAGACGAACACGTAAATATACGTGTTCCTACAATCGGACCACGGCAACATAGAGTCTATAGATGGCAAACGTTAAGCAACTTTATTTTCTTTGTTTTGATGGAATAATTAGACGTCCTCCCCTTCTAAGTGTTTACTTGATTTTAAACATTTACAATTCTATATGTCAAAAAACGTTTTTTTCTAAACATTTCGAATTGAAATATTCATAAAAATAGATTTGGCCGCATAAATAGGCCAAATACCCCTATGTGAAACTCTTGGAATGTGAATATTTGATCGATCAGTTTGCGAAGAAAAGTCAGACGTGTTTGCATTTAAAAATACATAAGTACACACAAGTGTTAGTTGTATTATCATATGTATAAGACTATGCAAACATGATTATTATCTCATAATTAAACATTGAATGAATTTAACCACATGTTTGTTTGTTAATTAAATCCGGCTCTATTAAATTCGCTTTCACAGAAAAAATATCCAAAAAAGTTCGTGGACGTAATTCCAGTAAGAATTTGCAAGTTTCATGAACAGCTGATAAATTGGTTCTTTATTCGCAGCAACTTCCTAGTAAAATAATATATGTTACATTTAAATAGGTTTATTTTGGCAATTTCCACTATAGAAATCCCATAAACAATTTCCTTATTAATTTCAATTGCGTCCAGCAGCATGCGATCAGCTGTTTTTCGTACTGGTAAATTGTTACAAGTAAGAAATTAACTAGTAAAAATCCAGTAAAAACTTGCAACTTCATCTGTCATTTTCGCTCTCTCAATTTCCCCTACTTTGCGTACAAAACGCCAAAACATGAAAATTCGTAAAATTTTTTACTGGATCTTACTGGAAAGTGGGTACAAAAACACAACTATTGTAAATAATTTTAGATCACAACTCATACTTTATGCATTACATTCGGACCACTTTTAGTACAATTCTGTTTTTCATTACATTCAGCACGTTCTGCAATTCACTTCCGAGTGAATTTCAATTAAACTCACTTCAAGTTTAAATTGAAAAGGGGTTGAAATTCACTCGGAAGTGAATTGCTGAACCAGCCTGATTGCTTTAAATTTTCGGACTATCTTTGGTCCAGATACAAAACTATTATACCTACGATTATATATTTCGAGCAATTGGACCAATCATTCCTTCAGGGAAGTCAACGATATACAAAGTATGTACATATCGCACACCATCTTCAAAAGTGACACAACTCAAAATTACGCGTTCGTGAGAAAATGCGAAAAACTATTTCTTAGCACATGCTAATCATATGGACAAGGTAAAGTCACCTTAGGTTTTTTTCAACAAATTATAACGAAAATTTGCTACAGCTTTTGCTGAAAAGGAAATACAAGCTCTGTGTACATTTTTAGTGCATACTTTCAAAAATGCAAAATTTTGAGTTTGACTTTTGAAGATGGTGTGCGATATATATGTATCCATGCATACATTGCTATACATATGTATATGTAAATATGAATGCATTTGTTATAAAAATCAACTAGTTGCTGTCTACATATAAATGTACATACATATGTACTAAAGGTGGATTTGTCCATATGTATCTATGAACGGATATGCATTTGTGCACTTATCTAAGTTGGAAATTTTCTACTGGCAACCGCTTTGACGCATTGAGGCGTGACCGCCAAGCAATTTCGAAGCAAGAGGGTATTCCTTGTAGAGTTGCGATACTTAAATTCAGTTTGCTTGTTCTTAACAACGGTGTAGTAGCGGGTTAGAAAGTGCGTTTTTGTACGGAATCGCGCTAAAGTATTTTGGAAAATATTAAAAGAAAAATTTAGATGTGTGGATTGATGAAATGATTTTATACATAAATAGTCATATGTATTTATGTGCATATGTATATCTGGAACCATTATACGCCGTCAAAACAGCCAAAAGTATTAACCGTAATTGAAATTTTTTCTTTCTTTTAGACGTGAAAAACGTTAGTTGTTGTTTAGCCGAAGGTGGCGCAGGCAGTATGAGAGTGAACGTTTCGCGACATGAGGTTCAAAAATTATAAACATTATATTAGTCTCAGCCGCCGCTTTGTTAAAATATCCGAGTCTCTACTGAATGTAAAAAGTATTCCAGGTGAATGACTCTTTTTAATGCTACCGGCTTCCGGTCAAGCCACCCTTTGCTTTCCGTCACGACAACGTTTACGTGTAAACATAGTTTCAAATGAACGTACAACATACATGCATGTACTAAGTAAATGAATAGAAATAAAACGATACCATGGAAGTATCGGTACCTGTACTTGGAAGGAGCATCGAAAGAAAGTATCGATGTAGGCATGTAAGTATCGGGCTCAAAGTATCGATACCTACTTATACAGATTTTTGTACCTACATAAGAATTGTTTGTATAAAAAAACGCTATCGCATTGTATCTATGAATTTTTATCAGAATAACTTATGTGACTATCCTTTTTGATTTTAGACGAAGCGTACTTAATATTTTTAAGAAAAACTTTAAGTTTTAAAACATGGTTTACTCCCATGGCCTCCCAAAAAACAAGAAAAAAGTGCAAAGTCCAACAAGTTGTTTTTTAAAAAGTCCCCAGAATTTTGTTAACAGAATTATCCTCTTTTCTATGTACGTATTTTATTTGTTATACTTAATATTTATTTTGTACATAGAGAAAACGATTGAGATCAAAAATAATTATTTTGTAATTTATTTCATACAAATGAATTAATTAATAAAAGTTATCTATACTATGACACCGTTCAACAGCAGTTTTGCAAAGTAACAATGGTATATTTCTGAAAGAAGTAATCATGTTGATAATTTTTAGAGTGAAAAGTTGATAAGTCCATTTGTAGAAAATTTAAAGGGGAGGAAAAAAACTTTTCAAAACATTTCCTTCAAGAATTTTGTTGAAGGTTCCGTTGCAAATTAAAAGATTAAGACTTTTTTGTGAGCTTATCGATTTTTCAATGCCTCCTTTGGACTTCGTATATTTTCCTTTAATTTAAACGGGAAGAAATAAAACAAGCTCCTTAGTTAACCCTTTTGGAGACGTTGCGTGTTTAACTTAGCTTGCTTCCTATTTCCAAATATGAGTTTTCACAAAAAGTGGACTTAGCAACTTTTCTCTTCAAGCTAGCGATATGTTATGGAGATGATTATAGGTATTTCTTTGTAGGACTTTTTTATTGGCAGCTAAACTGCCAAACATTTTTAGATATTCACAATAGTAATTAGATTAAAAAAAGTCCGGAAATAATACTTTCACTGAATCGGATTTCGATACAAGTACTTTCTTCCGATACCTACTCAGTACTCGGTTCAAAAGTATCGATACCAAAATTACTTGTAATCGGATAATCGGACGAAAAGTATCGAGTATGTAATTGTATTCATTCTATCCCTGGTGTGGTTCCTGATAAAAAAAAATTGTTCAGGTAAAAGTGTCACCGTTTTTTAAAAAATATTTAAATTTTTTTTAATTAAAAAAAAATCGTGCCTTTTCATGTATTTTCTTTAACTGCATCTACAAACCAGGTTATACTTAGTAAATTTTTTATGTAAAATACTTCCAGATAGTTGCTTCTCCATACTCAAATGCAAAGTAGTTAAAATATATTAAGGAACCATCATAAAATTAGGACTATTTTGGGAGTTTTATCTTTTTGATGTTTGCTTCCCCAACTTTGACTATCTCTGGTAAAAAAGATGTACTGAGCTATAACTTGACATTACATAAAAAATTGCTCATTTAATAAAGATTTCAGAAAGGTGCCACTCACTGTCTCGAATAGACAAAAAAGTTATAGCCGCCTTTGTGGGTGAAGGACTGAAGGACTGAGACACGCTAGAATGTATTTAATAGATTTAAATTGAATTTGCTCTTGTTACCGTCAAATGACATGCTAAATAGTACAAAGGTACATTATTACCTGCTCCTGACATTATTTTATGTTACTTACCGGAATTCGGACTAGAGTCTATAACAAGGGCTATATCTATCAATATTTTTTGTGAAGGATGGGTTCACGTGAAATAAAATATACATGAGTTGTTTGAAGAAAAATTTATTCATTTATTGATAAAATATGCTCAAATTGGCGACCTTCTACTCTAATACAAGCTCGGCACCTTTTAAGAAAAGACGCTTTTAGAGATCTTAAACTCAATTGGGCTATCTCAGCAGCAGCTCCATTTATTTGTTCCCGCAAATGCTCTTCGTTATGAATTGTTTTTGAATAAATTTTGTCCTTAAGACAGCCCCAGTAGAAAAAATCTAATGGATTCAGGTCAGAAATATTCCTAGAGCATCTAGATGCATTTATGCATCAAGAAGAAAATTTTGAAAAAAATGTCGCTTAAGTTATTTTGGCGGTTAAGGCTCGATATACATGTGCGTATATAAAATTTATTTGATCAACTGTCAAGAATAGGACGCGTGCGCGTTGACCGAGGTTAATTGCTGAGCTGACTTCTGCTGATTTCGCACGACGATGGGGAGGCGGCCGTGCGCGCTCGGTAATCATATTTTCGGAGTTGACGTCTGTCAACTGCCACACTGCTGCGGCCAAAGGAGGCGCGCACGGCCGCTGAATTAAGTTTAAGAGGCGGCTTAAACATCGTCCCCGCTCTGCAGGAATGCGTTGCTAAGCGTCTCCTGCATCTCATTTACGGCGCGGATCGTGTTGCCAAGGACGCGGTGGGTGTTGCGACCCTGGTAATTGGCCGTTTGTAGGCCTTGGGGAGTGCGCACGATTGTCCGTTCCGGGCGGTCTTCTTGCGCGGCGGTTGCGGCGCCTGGTTGCACGGGTTCTTCTGCGCCCTTTTTTCGGTGATGCGCGCCGCTTGACTCTCCTTGACGCTCCGGTTTTCTTTAAATGGATTTTAAAGCTTTTCAATGGGGATTCCCACAAGCCGCCCATGTGGGGGGCGCTGGGTGGTATATATTGCCAGTTGATGCCTTGGGGGGCATATTTTTTGACAATGTCTGCGGAACATTCGTTAAGGAATTTAACGAATTCGCGTTCTGTTTCGCGCTGGGCGCCAGTGAACGTTTTTCCATTGTCGCTTATCATTTTTTGAGGGGAAACCTTGTCTTGCAACGAAGCGGGCGATGCTGCTCGAAAAGCCTCGGTTGTAAGATCCCAGCATAGCTAAAGATGCACTGCCGTCCTGAAAAACAGAGAAAAACTGCAAGGTATCCTTTGATAAGGGTTGTAGATCTTAGCACCGATGCTTTAATTTGGAATGGCCCAGCGAAATCTACTCCCGTTGTGAAAAATAGGAGTGAGGAACTGTAGCGCTCAGGGGGTAGAGCGGCCATTATTTAGGTGCGTGTTTGTTGCTTGTAAAGCGTGCACACTTTGCATTGAAAAATGCATTTTTTAGTTAGAGGTTTTAGCTTTGGTACGTAGTCCTCTTGCCTTACCATTTGGAACATTAATCGGGTTTCTGCGTGAAGAAGCGGCGAGTGTAAAAACGTCAAATATAGCTGGCAGAACCTTGATTCGGTAGGGAGAATTATTGGGTGTCTTTCATTATAGCTCAATGCGGAGAGTGTTAATCGGCCATTAACGCGTAGAAGTCCGTCTTTGTCTAACGAAGGATTGAGAACAAGAAGAGGATTTTTTTTGTTAAGTGGCTTTTTATCTTGCAAAGCGCTTTTTTCGCTAGGAAAATGGTGTGATTGCGCTGCGTTGATAAGACGAACGTTTGCATATTGAAATTCGTTATGTGTCAGATGTGGATAGGTGATTGTAGCTAACCCCTTTGATTTGTTGCCGGCTTTGCTCACGAAGCGGAACATGTACGCAGTCACGCGGAGTGCTCGAGAGAAAGAAGAAAAGCGATCAAGAAAATCGACCTCTTCTTCGAGCGCGTGATATACCTCCACATTGCGCTTTTCTGGTGGAGATGCACTGCATGCCTTTGACTTTGGCCATGCATCCATGTGGCAAGAGAGCCATTTTGGTCCGTGCCACCAGAGTGGGGAATTTGCCAAGTCCTGCGGTTTGCAACCATGGGGGCCGAGGTCGGCTGGATTGTCTTGGCTGGCAACATGACGCCATGTACCGGTTGGAAGATATTCCCGGATCTGCGAGGTACGACGGGATACATACGTCTTCCATGTACATGGTGGATTTTCAAGCCAAGCTAGCACAACCTGACTATAAGAATGTGCTGCACGATTCCAATTTGAGCTGTTTTCGAACAGTTGCGACCAGTTTTGCGAGTAAGACTGCACCACACAGCTTCAGGCGTGGCAAGCTTACCGTCTTCAATGGTGCGGCTTTGCTTTTTTCAACCAAGAGAGTGGAATATCTTTGGTTGCTAGCATCTACGCGGATGTAAATCGCAGCGCAATATGCTTTTTCCGAGGCATCACAAAACCCGTGGATTTGGGTATCTTGCCCCGGAGTGAAATTAACCCATCGGGAGATTTCGATGTAGCAGATGGCTGGCAGATTTTCTGCGAACTGTTGCCATTTTGCTAAGGCTATGGGTTTGGCACATTCGACCCAATCAACGCCATCCAGCCAAAGTTCTTGAAGCAGAATCTTTGCTAGAATCATCACTGGCGACAGCCATCCTGCCGGGTCAAAAAATTTTGCGACAGAGGATAAGATTTGTCGCTTTGTGACGGCATTCGATGTCGATGAAGGTAGGAAAACTTATCTGTAAGTGCGTTCCATTGTATACCAAGAGTTTTGGTTGTGGAAGCACTCTCAAATTTCAATAAGTTGGAGTCGAGAAGATCCTCCTTTGGAAATTTTTCTAAAATGGCCGGGTGATTGGCCGTTAGTTTCTTAAGTATGAAACCAGCTGACTTACGCGCTTTGATCACTTGAAAAAGTGATTCAGTGGCGTTGTCAATATCATGACTTCCGGATAGGTTGTCATCCACATACGTTTCGTGTCATCTGCTAATTGATGCAGGGTACGGATAGCGAGGTATGGTCACAATTAACGCCGAAGGTTACGGTTTTAAGATTATAATCGGTGACACGGAGCCGACGTGCGAAACAAGATTCGCTGAAAATCTTTATCGTCCTCGTGGATGAGTATTTGACGATAAATTTTTTCAATGTCGCCATTGAACACGAATGTGTGGATTCGCCACTGCAGAATGAGATCTGGCTGGAGTGTGGGACCAGTGTGCAACACGTCATTCAAGGATTTTCCTAAACCAGATGTTTTTGAGGCGTTGAATACTACGCGAACTTTGGTGTNTCGGTGACACGGAGCCGACGTGCGAAACAAGATTCGCTGAAAATCTTTATCGTCCTCGTGGATGAGTATTTGACGATAAATTTTTTCAATGTCGCCATTGAACACGAATGTGTGGATTCGCCACTGCAGAATGAGATCTGGCTGGAGTGTGGGACCAGTGTGCAACACGTCATTCAAGGATTTTCCTAAACCAGATGTTTTTGAGGCGTTGAATACTACGCGAACTTTGGTGTTTACCTTATCTGGTTTGACGACCGCATGATGTGGCAAGTAGAAAGAGAAGTATTTGCCATTGGAAATAATCTCGCACGGCTTCGTGTGCTCCATATGACCGAGGTCGAGATATTCTTGCAACACAT
>NW_016161313.1:0-34669 GCF_001687245.7 Rhagoletis zephyria
TTGTGGAGTCGCTGGAAAGATTCCGGGTGTATTTGCTGGGTACAACTTTTGTGGTGCGGACNGCATGAAGTGCATACTGACGCAAGTGCTATTGGAGTTTCAGGAGTTTTGCTTCAGTCCGAGGACGGAAATTGGAAACCTGTCCAATACTACAGCCGACAATGTAGCTCAGCCGAGTCAAGGTATGCTAGTCATGAACTAGAGGTCCTTGCCATTGTGGAGTCGCTGGAAAGATTCCGGGTGTATTTGCTGGGTACAACTTTCGTGGTGCGGAGTGATTGCAACGCTGTGGTGACTACAAAGAAGGTTACGCCATTGCGGCCCCGAATCGCCAGGTGGTGGTTACGGTTGCAGGAATTCGATTTTTCATGCGAACATCGACCAGGCATACAAATGCAACATGTTGATGCGCTAAGCAGAATGCCGGTAGACTCACCATCACAGCCAGAAACAGTCGCTGACAAAGTTTTGTCAGTTACCAAGGTTATGGAACTAGAAGATTGGGTGTCTACCTTACAACTTCAAGATGAAACGATCCGACGAATTTGCGCAGTACTCAAGGGCGAAGAAGAGGCCGATAAAGAAACGGTGAAGCAAATGAACGAGGACTATGAACTTCACAATAACCGCTTAGTCCGAAGGATGGATGGGCAATTTAAACTCGTCGTTCCACATGCAGTTAGATGGCGGGTGACCAAGGCAAGCCACGATGATGCAGGGCATTTTGGGTTAGAGAAGACACTGGAACGTCTCAGGAAGCATTTTTGGTTTGCACGAATGCGACGATATGTCAAATCGTACATCGCATCTTGTGAAGAGTGCTGTATGAATAAAGTGAAGGGAGGCAAAAAGGAGAGTCAGATGCATGTCTCAGATGTACTACCAATCCCATTCAGACACCTGTATATCGACCATGTGGGTCCATTCCCCAGGAGCAAATCTGGCAATCTCTACGTCTTAGTGATGGTTTGCGGATTCAGTAAATATGTTTTGTTGAAAGCTGTAAAGAGTACAAAGACGCAGCCTGTTATCAAAGCAATAGACGAGGTGATGTCAATCTTCGGACAACCGTTACGGGTTACGTCTGATCGCGGAACGGCATTCACGTCCATACAGTTTGAAGCATTTTTGGACATGCGAGGCATTCAGCATGTGAAAACAGCGGTTAGAACTCCCAGGGCGAACGGCCAAGCTGAACGAATGAACAAAACTTTATTGAACGCCTTGAGATGCATGGTGAAAGACAACAAAACTTGGGATGAATCCTTAACAACAATTCAATGGAGCATTAACTCTCAAAAAAATGACGTTACGAAGTACACGTCTAATGAACTGGTGTTTTTCTTCAACCCTAGAGATGTTACCTACAACCGCATGATCCAAGCCGTCCATGATAACGTCGTCCATGTGTTCGACATGGAGGAGAAACGAGATACGGCAGCGTCGAATATACTTTCCGAACGGACCAAATGGAAAGAGCGATACAAACGACATCAAAAACCGCACAAGTACGAGGTAGGCGATTTGGTTGTGGTTGACTATGTTCCAACTGCTACGGGTGAATCACATAAGCTGGATCCTGTGTATAAGGGTCCATACCAGGTGACAAAAGTTTTGAATTACGACCGGTACATCGTGGAAGATTTACCTGATACGATGGTGACTCAACGCCGCTACTGCAACGTATTATCGGTTGTTCATTTGAAACNGGTACATCGTGGAAGATTTACCTGATACGATGGTGACTCAACGCCGCTACTGCAACGTATTATCGGTTGATCATTTGAAAACATGGTGCGCAACCAGCCCAGAATTAGACATCAACGATGACGACTGCGACACGTCCTGGAATGACGAAGAGTCAGGAGAGGCCGAGCTGTCACCGTCACTGTAAGGAAGTCAGTGTGAAGTAGAGCGTGCAAGAGACTGCACATAGAAGCGTCGGACGGTCCATTCAATTAATACCATTTTTTTTATTGTTAACTTTCTACATACTCTATGTATAAACTTTAACTGCTGAATTATAGTTAAATACATATTTATAATTTTACCACTTGGTGTTCTGGCTTTTACACTATATTGTTATGAAACTTGGTGTTCAGAGATTTTCGTCGTCACTGATTTCGAAATTGATATTCAATTTTCAAATATCAAAACGGCGGATCCAATATGGCGGACGATTTCTTCAAAAATGTATAAATTTTTATGAAGCCATATTATTTGACAGATTTCAATAAAATTTGGTAATTAGGGATTTTCGTCGTCACTGAATTCGAATATTAAATAAAATTTACAAAATTCAAAATGGCGGATCCAATATGGAGGACGATTTAATAAAAAATTTATAGATTGTTATGTAGCTTTTCGTCGTCACTGATTTCGAAATTGATATTATATTTTCAAAAATTTAAACTGGCAGATCAAATATAGTGTCCCCAACAATTAACGCAATGCATTACCTTTAGCACCATTTGAACCCATTTTGAATTTTGAAAATTTAATTTCAATTTCGTAATCAAAGATAACGGGATCTCTGAATACCATGTTTCTTAACAAACTATAATTAAAAAAGTGGTCCGCCATATTGGATCCGCCATTTTGATTTCTTAAAATTTAATATCAATTTCGAAACCAGTAACGACGAAAATCTCTGGATACCAAGCTTCATAACAATTTATAAATTTTTTAAGATATCTTCCGCCATATTGTATCCACCATTTTGAATTTTGAAAATTTTATATCAATTTCGAAATCATTGACAACGAATACCCCTGGATACCAAATTTCATTGAAATCTGTCAAATACATATAGAGTAAACATTTTTTACTTCCTATATTATCGATATGTTCCAATAAACGGCTTAAGAAAAATATGCTCTATTTAATGCTGGGGGTAAAGGGTGGGCGAGTTCGTGATATTTTTACATTGGCAATTTGTTGGATTTTCGAACTGTTGAAGAGGAATTACTGTACTCGTTGGACATTTTTTTAAAACTCTAACTAATAGAAAAGTTTAAAATTGTTTTCAATAAAAAAAGGTAATTTGTAAAATAGATATTATACCTATTTTACAAACAACTATATTATTAACAAAAATCACAAAATAAAGTACATACCTCATGCCTCACTTTCCATGTTGACAAAACTATTAGTTGTTAATAAGAATGAAATGGCAGGCGAAACTATTTTATCATCGCTTCAAACAAAAAATTATTTAATTCGACGCACGATAGAAAACCCAACTTGCGCTTCTGGCAAAGCAGCTGCTTTGCGTTAAAAGTCAGAATTTGTATGTTACATTGTGGACTGGTTTATAAGGAGTATTAGAAAAGTATGTGTGATAAGATTTAAAGACTTTTGTTTTTCTATTTTTGTGGTCGTAATTGATCACTTTTTCCTTATGTGCAGTCGGGCAAAAAAGGTTGCTGTGGACAAATCAATTTTGAGAGCTGAGATATGAACCGATTTCAAGTTTCTTTCCTTCGATTAAAAAAACTGCTTTCAAAATATATATCAGGATAGATGGCAAATTAAAAATAGTTGTTAATTAAATGTTTCCTATGGAAAAATGTTTATGAATAGTTTTTTTTTTTAATAATTGCGCACATTTGAAATTAAATTCAAGAATTTTCCAAAAAAGTGGAATCATTCAAACGTAAAATTTTTTTTTCTTTCATTTTTGAACATAAATAAATAAAAAACTAGTGCTTTTCTAAGAAATCGCCATGGATGGATCGACGCGAAATTTAATTATCTTTTATTAAAAAAAAAAAAATTAACTTGAGATCGGTTCATATTTGGGCTCTCAAAATTAATTTATCCACAGCAACCTTTGTTGCCCCACTGTGCATCGTCGTAACCAATGCACGTGCGCCACTACCCTTACGTGGAAATCTCATGAACTGCACAAAGCTCAGTTTTCGCTCAAATAGTTATAGCTCAGTTATGCATACTTTGCACTGCTATGATCTTTTTTACGTAGAAATCAAAAAACATCAGACTTCTACATATGTAATGCTGTGCGTTAGGTAACCGCTTACACGCAAAGCTCATTTAACATATGTATGTATTTCTTATGTGACAGCTCTCATGTAACGTCACTTTTCGTCTATCCGGGAACGAGCTCACTTCTCGCTTTACATATTAAGCGCAAGGAAACACAAAAATCAACCAAATCGACGCTATATTCGCGACGCCTAGAGCGAAACAGAGACTCGGAGCACTGAATATGAATTTAAAATTAAATGCTTGTGAGAGAGATTGGAAAAGACTTTATAAATTTAGTACAAACAAATGTACATACATACACACATACATATGTACATATATACCAGGGCGGGTCGACATTTTTATTTTCCTTTAATCCTTTTGTAGATAATAATGAAATATATTCTTACATATATGAGGTCAAGTATACGCCTACAAGTGCAAAGCCTGCGCATCGATCATCAAGTGTCGCAAAGTACACTGGTCCGATAAGACGAATTTTTGGTACAAATTCAGAGCTTACGAAATGCTTGTTGGTTTAGGCAAGTCTTTCATTTTTTACCTTCCTTTTATTAGCTCGGGATGTAACTATGTAATATTGATGCGCCTAAAAGATGCAGCGATTTCTATTCTCAAGTTACATGCCTGATGACAGTACGAATGGCAATTATAATAGGGAGGTTTTAGTTTTTTAAACTATAATTTTACTATTAAATACCACGTATGAGATAGAAAACGGTGACTATTTTTATCGATAAAAATTCAAATTTCCAAGTATGCAGAGTGTGGTTTTTCGAAATAATTGTAATACAGTGCCGTATTTTGACAAAATTGTACCAAAAAATGTCGATGTAGTACCAATGTACTTTTGGGGTCTAAAACGTACCAAAAAAGTCCAATTGTACCATCAATTTCAGCGCTGGTCCATATGGCTTTGTGGCTATTAATTTTGACAAGCGGTTAACCGTCGACCATCTTGGGTAGAGCTTAATTTTTAGCAAAAGGAAAATAAATTTTCGTGAGCACTAATAATACAAAAAAGTATTTTTTACCTCCTTTTCGTGAGCACTTAATAATACAAAAAAGTATTTTTTACCTCCTAATTTATTGAAAACATTTTTTTCGGTTTTTTAATTTTTTTTAATTTTTTACGTTTTCTTAAATTTTTTCTCAATGTCTCGGGACACAGTAAAAGAAAAAACATAGTTCCTCAGGAAAAACGTATAATGAGAGCAGCTAGTTTGCCTTCTTCAAAAAGTGCTCTTAAATTTTGAAAATTATTATGGAACGCCCATCGTCATGATTATAAGCGTTTGCATGCATATTTTCTCAGTTTGGTATTGTTTATGTGCTTTCCTTAAATCTCTTTTAATATCCTCTTACTAAACAACAACCGGAAATAAAGAGCTTTTAGCACAAGCATGCATTCGGTATTTCCATTTTCACCACGTGTGTGCCGTTACTATTTCTTTGAAAAGTTTCTTCATTAAAGCTTAGTAAGCTTGAATGCAAATTGAAACATGTATGTACATACATATGCAAGATTGTGATGTGTAAAAAGCTTACATATTTATGAATATCCATATTTAGCACATCAATGTAAGCAAGCGTGAATAAACCAAGTAGAGAGTAGAGATTATCGGATCGCAAGTGTTAAGAAAAATTTGAAAACTTGTTAAGAAAAACCTTGAAATAACAAGTAATTTTTAAGCAAAAAACAAAACCGACTTCAATTCTCATATAAAAATTTAGGAGTACCGTTGATCTTTTCATGATCCAATGATCGGTTCTAAACCAGATTAGTCGAGATAGATATAGACAACTGTATACATAAATGATCAGAATAAAAAGATAAGTCGATTAAGCCATGGCTGTCTGTCCGACCGTCCGTTTGTTCGTTTACACGGTAACTCGAGCAAAATTTGGTATATGGGTAGGTTGCTATTGAAAACGGGCGAAATCGGACTGTAACCATGCCCCCTTCTCATATAACGGTATTTTTTGAAAAATGCCAAAATTATGATATTTCAGTAAATATTGGATCCAAATTATTTAAAACTAGTATGTGAATTAGAATTTTGGTTCAAAGGAATTTTATTATGAAATTTTTGGAAAATCGTTGTGACCCCGCCCACTTATCATGAAATACTCTATCTTAGTAGCCGCTTCATCAATCCTTACCAAACTCGGTACGAGCCGTCTTAGGATCCATCTAAAAAATGTGTTGAAAATCTTTGAAATCGAACAGAATACAGAAACACAAAAAATCAGTAACTACTGAAGCTCAAAATGGATTACTACAATGACCACTGAGCAGAAAATTAGATTTTTTGGATTTTGGGCATGGCTCCGCCCACTCATGACCAAAATTGTGTATCTCGGTAACTGATTCATCAATTTCTACCAAACTCGGTGCGTGTAATAACATTGGTATGAAAGAGCACTTCGTTGAAAATTATTCAAATCGGACCCGGCAGTCTTACTTTTAAAAAATATTTCTTTTAATGCGTTTATTATAAATCATATTATTTGATTAATGGAACAATCGTATTGTAAGCGTTCGACGTTAAGAGTAAAATACAAACTACGTATAATAAGGTGAGATCAGCTATTTTCACAATTTCTTAAAAGTCATCTATGTATATTGCCTCAATCATTTACTTTTGTGTTGAAAAAATATTAAGAGGTCGCGCAAAGCGTTTGCCTTGTATTTAAATATATGGGGAAAAACAATGTTTCGCTGAAATGGTATAGAATTCTTGAAAATCAATATTTTTCATTCGGAAAAAGTGTTTTTCCCTTCCAGAGACTGCCAATAATAATACCCAATTGTTTATTTTTCTTTTTTTTAATACGATTTTTTTTTTTTTTTGGGGTCTGCCATTGCATTTTTGGGTTTGTATAGCATACACATACATACATATGTAAGTACGAGAGCTGATATGCGTATTTCATATATGTACATGCATTTGTACATATGTAAGCATGTAGTACTCTGTCATGTTAAGAGGTTTATTTGAAGTTAAACACGCAAATATTGAATAATTAATTTGCTAAATCCACCGCATTGCAAATTGTTCTTAAGATGTGAACTACATAAATGCTCCGGTAATACATGCATACAAAGATAGTTATGTATGTATGTTTGTATGCGCATTAGTTTCCCATCACCGATAGAGTGCAGTGCTTGCAGTTATGCAGTGCAAATACAATTGTCGAAGAGTTCAAAGTGCAAAGCAGATGTTAAGCGGTAATTAGTCGGGAGTAGCATTTATGACCATAATTAACAATTCCATTTCAAATGTTATTGATTTGTCAAATTGCAACAGCATAATTGTAGTCATATATTTGTAAATCTGTGTACAAGTATTAGAATAAATTAACAAATGCCTATTATTATATGTATATGTATTTGGCATTTAACTATGTCTGTATATATGTACCTACATACATTGTATATGTGAGTCTAAGTTCACACAGTCTATGTACATATGTACATACGGCTTTTCATTAACCCCCCTATACTTGCATGCACTTCAATAAATCGAAAAGCATGCAACCAAACAAATGACAATTTAACTATTTATGGCGCTTATTGGTAGCAGGGGATATTTGTTTTGTTAACAAGACAGTTGACAGGAGGCGGCTAGTGTATGCCTACGCGTTGAGCTCGGGATCTCGAGATGTACAGCTACATGCAATTCGGATATTGATAGCTAAAATGTCGGAATTGGGTTCCATTTTATCAGCGCTAGAACATGCTTCCATTTATAATTGTACCATTTAGATGTTTTAATTTTTATTAAAATGGTTACATATGATCAAAAATGAGAATTTATTGGAGTTCCTCCGTAATTCAAATACAAAATTTTTCGGCATAAGTCTAAAATACCAACCGTTTAGCCATGGATAGACCAAAAAAGTGTCTGGATAGAGCTCTTCATGCCGATTTCAACCATATCAAAATTTATATAGCGCAAGTATAAAATAAAGAAGATAAGAGAGGTTAAAGTTACATCTATCGATATTTAAAATATTAATATCTTATGAACTACATAACCTATTACCTTCACTTGATGTACATAATTTTTGGTTTTTATANAACCAAACAAATGACAATTTAACTATTTATGGCGCTTATTGGTAGCAGGGGATATTTGTTTTGTTAACAAGACAGTTGACAGGAGGCGGCTAGTGTATGCCTACGCGTTGAGCTCGGGATCTCGAGATGTACAGCTACATGCAATTCGGATATTGATAGCTAAAATGTCGGAATTGGGTTCCATTTTATCAGCGCTAGAACATGCTTCCATTTACAATTGTACCATTTAGATGTCTTAATTTTTATTAAAATGGTTACATATGATCAAAAATGAGAATTTATTGGAGTTCCTCCGGAATTAAAATACAAAATTTTTTGGCATAAGTCTAAAATACCAACCGTTTAGCCATGGATAGACCAAAAAAGTGTCTCGATAGAGCTCTTCATGCCGATTTCAACCATATCAAAATTTATATAGCGCAAGTATAAAATAAAGAAGATGTGAGAGGTTAAAGAGNGGATAGACCAAAAAAGTGTCTCGATAGAGCTCTTCATGCCGATTTCAACCATATCAAAATTTATATAGCGCAAGTATAAAATAAAGAAGATAAGAGAGGTTAAAGAGACATCTATCGATATTTAAAATATTAATATCTTATGAACTACATAACCTATTACCTTCACTTGATGTACATAATTTTTGGTTTTTATATTTTTAAGCAACAAAAAAAAAATTATAATGTTTTCCTAAAAGAACCTGTTTTTGAATAAAATTTCATAATTAATGCTATAGAAATAAAACTAAACCCTGTAGAAGGTATTTAGAGTGAATACCTTTAAATTGGCATTAATACTTTTTTAATCGGTACAATTGGAAAGTTGAATTTTAGCCTCCTATATTTTCTTTGTTTTTTTTTTTGTAGATAAGTTGGTATTCTAGACTTGTTCCTTTTTTCTAACTTTGACTTTGCAATGATTGCCAACTCAAATAATATGACAGTGTTGCAAGAAAGTTTTCATACAAAAAGTAATAAGCCGCGACATTTCATTAATCCCACTAATATAATAATTTCGCATCAACTATCTTTTGCACTTGCAAGCATTTTTAACATATATTTCTTAAAACTACGCGAACTTTCCAGTACATTTTAGTAGTAGGTTTGTTTCTATAGAGATATTTAGCGATAAAAGAGCGTGAGAAGACGATGGCTCAGACAGACAGTTTCTTCTTATTATTTTTTTAGTAAATATTGTGACTTTATTCTCATCTGCTGGTTTCTGCTGACAAAACTAAAGAAACATAGCTAACATGTATGTATGTACACATTTTTCTTAACGTGAAACAGCAATGAAAATGTTTCCAGGCGAATTCCGGGATCCCGAAATGACTTGAAAAATATTTTAATATTTGCATTCACCCATGTACTAATATCCGATTGCATATGTATGTACTCCTATATATATATATGTGTGAATGTTCACATATTTAGCACGACCGCTACATTCACCTGTCAGATTCAATTATCAGCAACAAATTCAAAATAATTGTGACAATTTTATAGTGGTTTTCACTTCCAAATGCGTGCTTTTCTAACTTCGAAAGTATTTTATATACCCAACGCATAGATACGATAAATGATTCACTGTTATCTATGAAATCTTTGAAAGTGCAGTAAATTATTGAAATAAAACATTGTATCAATTTTCTTTTCTAAAATACGGAGCAATTTTTTATCTGAATTATAGGTTAGTTTAGTTGGGCAGCTATGGTTAAAAAGTTCACTCATAGGCCGCGCTGGCTCATTGTGATGCCCAGACTGGTCCCTATATGCCTTTGCATCATTCTACTTTTCTGGCGAATGTTAGTAAACCCCCTAATTCAGTTTTTCCGAAGCTATCGGTCAAATAGTCACTTAGAAATTTGAGGCATTTTCTGCAGTTTGGTCCACCTGCTGTTTGGCGTCTCCACAACTTGTGAAAATAGGAATCCCAAGAGAGATTATATACTTTGAGCTGCTTACCCGTATCCCAGTGGATAAAAGTGTCCTCAAAAATCGATGGTCAAAACCAATCGCCCCTTCAGATAGGAAGCAACTTCTACTTAAGTACTATTGCCAAATTATTGTGAGAATGTTAAAAATGCATTATGGTTTACAACGAATGATGCATTATAGTAATGTCTTTCCTGTCATGGCTTCGTATTCGAATTTCATCACAAAATAAATTTTTTGAAAATGCCCGTTGCCAGATTATGCTAACCCATCGAAACAATCTCTTCTTCGAAGTCATCTTAATGCTGGTTTTCGCTACGTGAAATTCAATGGCATTTGTCGTCAAATGTGTGAAAATACATTGTAAACTGGCATTAATACATATATACATGTATACATAGATTAATTTAGACTAGAATAGGTATTCAGTCATTTACATAAATGCGCTGCCTAATTGGCTATTTGTCCGTTTTCGACCAATAACGTAATGTGTCAAAACATGTTGTCAAATTTTCTCACCAAAATCTGTATGATATAATGAAAAATTTTGTTAGCAAACTTGCTCAAAGTGCCCATCGATCATTTATATTTCGGCAGTTAGTTACTAGCAATGATAGGCATTGGGCATACAAATAAATCGGTTGCTTCCATAAATACATAAAATTTCTTTACTTGTTTTATTTCTACCACATTCTAAAATTACATACCAATGCGGTGTTAACATACAGTCTGCATCAAAAATATGCATACTCCGACATTTTAACGAATTTATTTATTTAAATATATATTCCATGCCAAATACCACAAGAATATTTATTTATTTTTTTTTTAATATTGAGTGTGCAGTTTTGTAGCCCACCAAACTTTAATAAAGTGCTAGTTTAAATAAGAAAAAATTTTTTTTCGCTGAGGATGTGTTCACATAAAAAATACGGCTGCGTTGATGAAAGAAAATGTGCAACAGCCTTGGCAGAAAAAAAAATTAACGGCAAATTTTTTGCAACTTGTAATTGAAAATTTCGATTAAAATTTCATGACATTTCTTGCATTTTCCCCCCTGAGTTCTGTATGAAATTAAAAAAATTCATTCTTATGGTTTTTGCTGTTAAATGAACACTATTTTTACACAAAAAATAAGAAAAATTTGGTATGGCAAATATAAATAAATAAAATCGTCAAACGTCACGGTATGCATATTTGTGACGCTGGCTGTACATATCTATGTGTATGTCTATATATGTAAATGTGTATGTAAGTTGACAATAATTTTTTTAGCATAGTTGGTGACATTTAAAACAAATACATATTTATGGCACGCTACCTTAACAGTTTTCCAACTGTCCGTTTTGACATAACAGGTGGATAAATCAACCTTTGAAGGCCAATTATTTTCGTATGAATATGAATGGTTGTAGTTTTTTTGTCGTTGAGTCAGTACATCTGTATGTACTAAAATATGT
Source organism: Rhagoletis zephyria (assembly GCF_001687245.7). NCBI lineage: Eukaryota > Metazoa > Arthropoda > Insecta > Diptera > Tephritidae > Rhagoletis > Rhagoletis zephyria. Next base: position 11,481 of record NW_016161313.1, read on the forward strand.
GCGTGTCTGTACAATTGTCACACTCAGTCATTTATTATGACAATTTCAATCAAATAAAATACACTTTATACATATATCACAAGGTTTGGGGTGTCCTCTATGTAGGTTTTATTGTTTGTTGACCGCAAATTACGTTAGGTTTGCAGCAAATTGATAATTGAAGAAACAATAGAAGAGTAAGAATATGTAAGAAAGTAAGCATATATATACATATATATATATATATATATGTACATATGTATTTATGTAATTTCGAGTCATCTGAAGTATGTTGAGTTATACATAGTTGCAACATTGCACTTTCAACATGGTCTGGCAGTACTTTAATACGATAAGAATTGGCAGGAAGCCTTGAATTCATTTTCTATATACTGTAAATAAAATTCTATCAAAATTTCAAGTCATCTGAAGTATGTTGAGTAATCGGTTTTTATTGACATCTTTAATAGCTAAAAACGCATAATCAACACCTCTGTTCAACAGCCAGCCCTCCGGATCTCGATTTATATATTAACAAGCTAAGCTCACAAAAAATTTCAATCGATCTGAAGTTTGATGAGCTTTTTGGTCATGAGCTCTCTGTCTATAACGCTTATCATAGCAAACACTATAAACTAAATTTAATTGCGTATATACATATGCATATATGTAAATATGTTTGCTGTATGAATCTACTTGGAAATCTGTTATCTTGTACAGTATTAAGGTAAAACAAACAGTCATGCAAACGTTGTATTGCAATTTTTCTTTAAAGGGTGAGCCAATACTTCGTGATGAATATATTTATATGTATGCATTTGAGATTGAGCTTTGATTCTATTATTATTTAGAGGACGATCTATTTTAACAAACCTTTATTTCATCACAGGTATTCTTTGATTGAAGTATCGTTAGTTAAGGAACCTCGTGAGGTGCCTAGGCTGAAGGCTACTTAGGTCATGTGCTTCTAAGAATGGTGATTGTATGAATAGAAGTCTGCGCCTAAGTAGTGAAAGCTTCGCAGTGGTACATAATGTGATCTGATGTTTTGTGTCCCTCGTGATATATATATAATATAACCTTTCGATATGTATATTAATTTCTTCATGTATATAACAATATCAAAATGAAATTCGAGTGTGTCAATAAAAATTGTAAAATTGAAATTTTTGTTTCGCAAATGATCGTCATCTTAAAGCAATATAATTTGTTTTCCATTTGGTCGCACACTAGTTTTATTTCTGTAGATTGGTTTGTTTGGGCAAACAGAACATTTTCACCGTTTTATGTTGACATTTTGAGGTATCTTAAATAAATTTTAAAAGCCGTTAAATTTAAAAAAAATTACAAAATAGCTGCGACAGATATTCGGCATTTTGCCTTTTTTTTAATTTGGAGGGACACTCTTGAAACTTCACAGGTATGCTGTATTTGATGCCAACTTTCATTGCCTATAATACAGCGTGCGACAGTAAATTTCACACTCAAAAAAATTAATATATTCGCGAAACTATGGGTAAATGATAGTAAAACTGCGTACTTAGTTTTTCTCTCTGAACACATGATTTTTTTAAAGGACTTTTAAATTAAAAAAAAAATGATTATTTCAAACAAAAAAGTCAGTGCAATGTATAACAATAAGATATGATATAAAAGAAAAAAATCGGTAGAATTTTAACAGAATAAGTTTGTTGGTGCATAAGGACGAATGGGTATGGAAAATGAATGTCCTTTTTTGTCCTTAAATATTCTTGAAAATTTGCAAAATCTTCTTTTATTATTGTTTGAGGACTAATATACGCATCGACTTTCTTCCTGCAAACTTTATTAACTTAAAAAGGTGAAATTTATTAAAAGCGTGATTTACCGTAATAGCTAATACCTTTTCGTTCTATTAAACCAAAAAACTGTATTGTTTTTAAATTCTAAAAAATTTCCTCTCTCATTTGGTACACATATTATTATTCCACATTGCACTGATTTTTTTAAAAAAAATTTTGAATTAATCATACCCCTAAAATCTCAAAGTCCTTTGCAAATACATATATTCTAAAGTCTGAGAGAAAAACTAAAAACGCAGTTTTGCTATATTTGGCCCATATTGTATGAACATTCTATTTACAAACTTCCATCCATTTTCTGTCGAGATAAGGAAGACACACATTAAAAAAAAAACATTTTGTGAGATTTTCTCATACATATATGCGTAAAGTTAAATTCCGTAGGCGCAGGTTCATAAATCTAATCTGCAATTTTTCCTTGGGATTTGATGGATATACATATAAGTTTTTTATCCTTCACATTGTCCCCGAGATAAGCATTGTTGTTAACAGTATAATCTCTATCTTAATTGAAAAGGCCTCTACAGTATGGTTCTCATTGCACCAGTGATGCTCAGCGGGGTAAGCCGTCCTAGTGTGCTTTGCCTGGCTTGGTGGGACCATACTTCTGCTTTCTTCAACCATACGAGCGCGGCATTTAAAAGGATAGGTTTTTCCGCATTAGCTTCCGGCAGGTCCACATGGAGTCTATGGGTTTTGACTATCTTTATTTAGGTTCGAATTTCATAAGAGTTTACCATAATGGACAACTCCATCACCAGATATTTAACTTCTTTAAAGAAGAATAACTTTTCTGCCTGAAGAAATGGTCAATGTTTCCTTACCTATTACCCGTAAATCTACATCCGATTTGGAAAAAATTTCATCTGTGTTTCATTGCGAAGAAGCTACCTCTTTCCTGCGCATGTCTTAACATCATTTCGTATTTATTACCTATTGCAAAATTGTTAGATGTTATCCTTCGAGCAGGTAGTAAACTATGTAACCTCTTTGTTCGCTATGGATGTTTAAATTTTTCTTCCGAGACTACGAAAAGCGTGCGTTCTTTACTATCTCGACCGAGCGTAATGAGCAACCCTTTTGAAAAGCATATTTATACATACATACAAAAGGGTACAACTTATTTTTCATCTTTTATTTCGTGAAATCTACACAGCTCAATAAAAAAAAAATTATCATGCACGTTATCAGCGCATCCATTAAATTTATATCTTGTCAATTCGTATAGCAGAGATAGCGAAAAGTGAGAAGATCATCACCTCATGGATCGACTACACTTTTCATACGAGCTCAGTTTAATACTTCCTCCGCACCAGTAGACTACAAATTATCGCACCTAGCTATGGAGCAAAGTAAATCATCGCCACCAATTAGTCATTTGCGCCTAAACACGACGCGCATCTTTGCTTTTGCAACTACAATCCTACTCACCATGATCATAACAATGTTTTGCGTAAGCATTATGATGCGTTACGAGGTGGACAGTGAGGTTTCTAGTATAGAAGACACACCTTACTGGAAGGACGACATTCCACCAGAGCAGAAATTATGGTTCGATGAAGCTATTGAAGAGCTGGAAGTGGCGTTAAATAAGAATTGGCGTAAGCAGCTGGCGCGTAACGCAATCATATTTGTGATTAGCGGCATTGATACGGAAACGATGGCAGCAGCGCGTGAAGTGCTGTCTAATCGAAGTAAACCACAACGTAAGCTAATTTGGGAGCGATTTCCGCATCTTGGCCGATTAAAGGTTAAAACACGACATTATGTTAAGGAACAAAGCAGCTTAAATTTAAAATAAATATATATATATATTTTGTTTACCTTCAGAATAGTTGCAGTAATACCGATCTCTGTGACCCATTCACCGTGGCCAGCGCTCTTTTTAATGGTGTGCGTCCCAATTTTCGTGTGGGTGGTTTCGATAGCAGCGTGCATTTTCGCGATTGTCGTGCTTCAGCGAATATTAGCCATTACGTGAAAAGCATACTCGAGCAGGCACAGGAAAATGGTATGCGCACTGGGTTTATAACCACACGTCGCGTTACCGGCGCGGCTATGGGAGCGTTATATGCTCACACGCCCAACACTGCTTGGGAATGCGATGCTGCGCTGCCAGTAGCCGCTAGAGCGGCTGGTTGTATTGACACCGCATTGCAGCTCATTAAAAGTGAAGTGGGACGGCAGGTCAATGTGATTATGGGCGGCGGAAGACAAACGCTCGTCTCACATTCACCTAACACCGCGTGGGACCCTGTCGATGAGACAGTTTGCGATTCGCGAGATAACCGCAATATCATAAGTGATTGGCAGAAGCTGAACGTTAAATTGAAGCGTGAATTTGCGGTACTGCAGAATAAACAGGATTTGCAGGAGTTAAATGGCACTAATGTGGATCATGTCATGGGTATTTTCGCGAATAATTATCTACCGCTGTTGATGGATGGGCTGAAAGCGCCGAAGAAACGTACGCCACAACTATCGGAAATGATGGGGAAAGCTTTGGAAGTTTTAAAGCGCAAAGATAAGGGATACTTCCTTATCGTGGAGAGTGGCATCAAATCGTCGGCAAATGTGGCAGAGCAAATACGCACACTCTTGCATTGGAACGATGTAGTGCAACAGATAGTGGAGCAGAATAGGTATGTAGCAGGCAAAATGGTATACGAGTCTAAAGTAAGCTTTTGCAAACTTTTTTTTTCTCAGTGAAGATGAAACTCTGATTTTGTCGGTATTCACCAATGGCTATTATGTACGGAATGCAGTCGATGGCAGCGCTGAGGTAGATGTCATACCTAAAGAGATGGACTTTCCGAATGAAAATGAAGCGGCAGCGAATGACCGCTTGGTTAATATGCCTACGGAGGCGGTGGTTTATGCAAGAGGTATGATGCAAGGGATTTTTATGGTTCTATCATTTGAACTAAATATAAAATTAGAGGACGTTTTAATTTCTGAAGTATGCATGAAGAACTTTACGATTCTTAGCATCCAAGGGCCACAATCTGTCATAATTAGCCTTCCCATATTAGGTTATATTATGATTATGATGACTATAGTCACAGTCGCAAATTTATTGTCACGCGCTAGTTTATCTAGGCTCTATTCTGAATAATACGACTACTTAATTTACAGCTTCCGAATATTCTAAAGAACTTTGAAAGGTAAAGATTGAATGTACTTATGCAGCGACCACCTGTTTCGCGCCTTCGTATTCAAAAAGAATACCTATGCATTTGGGTCTCTCTAGTCGGGCCACAAAATCGACTGAAGTCATTCGACCATTATTCCTAATTTGATTCGTTGATCATTGAGGCTGCAGTGGATGTTCCGCCTGTGCTGCCCTTTTACTTCGCTTTCTTTCCTCATTTCTACGCTTTTCCTTAATACCGCTGCATTGTTTCTTTCTTGGCGTATCTCGGAGTTCAACAAATTCGGATGATATCTTATGCCGAATTTCCACTAGGCATTGAAACGACAAAAAATTAACGCCATTTAAAATAATGCCATATGGAAATGAACTTAATGAAAGATTTTTGAATGTAATGCCACCATTATTTTTTAATGCCCGACTTTGTCATTTGTCATTTTTGCCATTTAATGCCTAGTGGAAATCCAGCATTATAAATATTTCGCCTGTCGATCGCAGCTCGGACTATTATTTCGCAAACAAAATGCCCGCATGCACTTAACAAAAACCTGCTTTGACACCTGGACTCGTTTGAACCACCCTTCACATTACCCTGACCAGGAGTCCTCAGATTACCATCTGTTTACTTCCCTGATTGTACATCTGGGTTGAAAAAGGTTTTCAATGGACTAGAAGGTGAAGAGGAGGGGGAGAAGTGGACGAAGGAGCTGGCGGGAGACTTTTTTTAAAGTTTTTTTAAGAATTAAGTGCGGTTGTTTTTGTTCCAAGTCAATATCGAATCTGTTCAAAACCTCGACGTAATATACGCCAGTGATCGTTTTGCCCTTTTCAAGTTAATCGATGTGAGCGACACCAAAAACCTTTGGCCATAACCTTATTCGCCTTCAGACCCACTTTGACCTTCTTTTTTGTGCATTCCCTGATGGATCTCTGTTGTATTGTGGTAGATTCACATTTCGTCAACCGTTAGGAAACGATGAAAAAACTGGTTCGGATTCGAGCTGAACATCGCCAAACACGCCTTTGAAGTGGCCCCACGTTTGCGTTTGGTCCAGTGTCAGCAGGCGCGGCACCAATCCCATGGCCGGCTTTCTCATAGTCAACTGTTCGTGTTAAATGTTATCTACTCACTCAGTGGATATGCTTACAGCCTCAGCCACTTTATACACTTGCAGTCTCCGATCGTCCAAGATCATTTCATGTCTCTTTTCAACGATTTCTGGAGTGACGATCTCTTTTGGGCCACTTGGGGTTCCGCATACTACCAAATACTTGCATATGAAAGATTTTTGTAGTTACATATTTTATTTTTAGGTCCGCGCTCTCATCTTCTTCACGGTGTTCATGAGGAAACTTACATGTCTTACGTGCTATCCTACGCACTTCAAATGGGCCATTTCAGTCGAAAGCTTAACACTGAGGAAAAGCGAAACATTTAAGGGAAATACATACATATGTATATGTACATATCGTCGATGGTTTTGCAAAACCGCCCGTCGACCAGTTGCAAAACCGCCTAAATCGCCTTGTGGCAAAACTGAGATTTGGTGACCCTGAACTCCAGGCATCGAGATTTATGCATAAAATCTTAAAATCATTATTAAAACAACAGATTTGTAAAAAAAATAGCTACAGAAAATGCCGCCTATCAAGTCAATGCCTTCAAAGAAAACCCGTTTTTTCGCTCTCCTGCAAAATTTGAGTGCCGTCGATAGGCGGATTCGCATTTGGTCGATGGGCGGTTTTGCAAAAACACCGACGATACGTATGTACACTTGCATACACATAGATTTTATTTACTATTTTTATTAACTCAATATTTAATAATTGCAATAAATACAATATATTTAAGTATCTATGTAAATATTCATTTTTAATTATTTAGTTTAGCTAAAAAAAAAAAAAATATTTCAAATTCATTACTAACTACTACTTTCTCCATGGCAAATTCAACACACACATTCCAAATGCCTGCCCTAAATATGCCCCCTGAAAGTAGGTAATGCTGGAGCTGTTGCCGTTGGCATGGCTTCTCCGCTTGTTGACGCAGCCGGCAACCAACTAAAATGACTATTGCCAGCCAAGAAAGCTGATGCAGCATTAGTCGAAGCGCCCAGGCCAGCAGTCGCTGATGGTCCCGGTGCCGTCGGTACCNGCCAGCCAAGAAAGCTGATGCAGCATTAGTCGAAGCGCCCAGGCCAGCAGCCGCTGATGGTCCCGGTGCCGTCGGTACTTGTGTCATGTCTCTGCTGAGTGTTGTTGTTGTTGTTGTTATAGTGGTGCCAAGTGCAATGCGTGGCACGGGACGCACAATATTGGGTCATTTTGCAACCAAAGCACTGGGCGGCGGCGGTACCAGTTGGGCGCGTGGAGCAAAGGCACCAGCTACAGTGGTTAGGTTGCGCAAATGATTGGCCTGCACGTACTGGAAGGCGGAATGCGAATGATCCAAGTGTTGGGAGAGATAAAAGTCACTAAGTGAATAGAAGCGTCGTTGATCGAAGGGAAATGCGTTCAAACGCTGCGGATAGGGTTTGATGGTGTGCGTGTGAGGGTTGTTGAAGTGGGCGGCGTGTATGTGGGGTAAACGCGAAGACGTTGCGGTCGCCGGTGCATTGGAAAAGCTGAAATGGCTTTTAGGTTGTGGCATTGAATGCGGAAAACTCGGATTTCGAATGGCAGCAGAGTTTTTGAAGATGTCCAAAGATTTGAGATTTTCCAGCATTTGGTGTGATGCTTGATGCTTTTTCAAATAGGCTTGGCTGTAATGAGGATGGTAGAGTTTCAACAAATACATACATATAAAGAAAGATAATGTATTTTTTTTATTCTTCAATTAAGTTTGTGCTGCTTTAGATAAGCTTGATTAACNTGCAACCAAAGCACTGGGCGGCGGCGGTACCAGTTGGGCGCGTGGAGCAAAGGCACCAGCTACAGTGGTTAGGTTGCGCAAATGATTGGCCTGCACGTACTGGAAGGCGGAATGCGAATGATCCAAGTGTTGGGAGAGATAAAAGTCACTAAGTGAATAGAAGCGTCGTTGATCGAAGGGAAATGCGTTCAAACGCTGCGGATAGGGTTTGATGGTGTGCGTGTGAGGGTTGTTGAAGTGGGCGGCGTGTATGTGGGGTAAACGCGAAGACGTTGCGGTCGCCGGTGCATTGGAAAAGCTGAAATGGCTTTTAGGTTGTGGCATTGAATGCGGAAAACTCGGATTTCGAATGGCAGCAGAGTTTTTGAAGATGTCCAAAGATTTGAGATTTTCCAGCATTTGGTGTGATGCTTGATGCTTTTTCAAATAGGCTTGGCTGTAATGAGGATGGTAGAGTTTCAACAAATACATACATATAAAGAAGGATAATGTATTTTTTTTATTCTTCAATTAAGTTTGTGCTGCTTTAGATAAGCTTGATTAAACCACTTACCGTCGGAAATTTTTTCCGCACTGCACGCATGGATAAACTCCCTCTGGTCCGTCATCAGCTGCATTTCGCTTTTCATGTCCCATGCCTCCTTGCGCAGTGGTTTGTTCGTATTGTTGCCGCTTCTTGCTCTGCCCACTGCTGGCCATTAGCTCGGACTTGGGCTTGTGCCAGCGGCGATGTGAGGCTAAGTTAGCTGGGCAATTAAAGACCTAAATGGCGAGAAAAAATTTGATCAAGCCTTTAATATCCACCCATTATCTCCACCCACCTTTTCGCACTCGGAGCATTTATATTCGATGTGAACGATGCGTGGACACCGGTGCTGTGCCAATTGGAATGCATCATCGTACAGTGTGCGACACAGTTGGCACAAGTAAGCGCCGATTTTGTTGTCGATGCTGGCCAAAATCGCCTTAGCTTCTTCGGTGATTTCAACCACATTGAAAGCCGGATCAATGTCACCTTTGCGCACCACCAACTCTTCGTCGTCGCGCAATTTCCGTATGATGGTGCCCGAGACGGGGCTGATGGTCTCCTCGTCGAGTGCGAGTTGATGTTTTCGCAATTTCATGCGTTTTCGCTCCGATTTATGATGGCTGCGTTGCTGGTGGGCACGACCAAAACTATTCGCTTTTAACGAGGGCTTTTCCCCTGGCGCTGCTCTGTGACGTTCTTGCAAGTCGGCGGTGAACGCAACATTCGTTTGTTTGTTTGTTACTAAAATATTGCCTTGCGTTTCTGCCGCACTCTTTGGCACAAGAAAATCTCGTTCGAATAACTTGGCCAAACCGTCAATGGCTCGATGGTGCAACTCTTCATTGTCATAGGTGAGTTTATTGCGCGTCAATACTTTGCCGGTCTTTTCGAGCTCTTCCTCCAATGCTCGGCTCTGCAGATGTTGTGTGAAATTAGCGCTATTGAGCGGATTTAAGTCGTCGTCGTCGTTGCTCAAGATGTCTACGTATTCTTCTTCATCCTCACCATCACCCCCATGCTCATCATTTCCCCTGCACTCGCCTACTTCTTTCTTACTTTCATTACTGCTGGCATCTGTGTACAATGCTGGTCTAAAGTCAGCCATCCTGACTGCTTCCAACACATCGTCGGCGTTGCCATCATCAACGTCGTCGTCGGCGTCGTCGTCGTCCTCTTCGTCGTCCATGTCCTCGGTGTATCCGTGCGAACTGACAAGTGTTTCTTCCTCGTCCTCGGTCAACACAATCGTTTCATCGTCCACGCATATAATGGGCAATTGGCATTGTTGTGGCGTTTGTTGTTGTAAGTGCGTATGTTTTTGCTCTCGTAACGGGGGTTCATTTGGGTTGGGTTGCAATGCGGTTGGTTGACTTTCTGGAATTTCTTCAAAGCAGTTTCTTATTTGGTGTAAATTGTTTTTATATCCGCTGGACGCTGCATGATGCGTCGGTAATTCGTCGTGACGACAATCGTAGATTGAAGTTAGTTGAGACAGGTAATTGCCACCAGCGGCTGAGGCTGAAGTTGCTGTTTCTGTTGCTGTTGCTGTGTGTGTGTATGTGGTTGTGGCTACGGGTGTTGCTGGTAGCAACGTGGTTAGCGGTGTTAGTTGAGTTGCCCCCATGGCATGCGGTCGCCAGAGGCTATTCTCGTCTGACATTAATCTTTGACGCTTACGCGGCGGTGAGGGTGTGGAGGGTGGCGTTATCGGTATGATGTTGGAGGCGCGCAGCGATAAGTCAAGTGGCGAGAGCAACGTTGCAATAGATCGACCAAATTGAGGAAAAGTTTCGTTGATGGTGGGTAGAATTCTACATTCCGTGTATTGTTCGTTCAACATTTTTCGTGTTTCTTTGCTTAATGTATCTGAAAAGAATTAAAGACATGTGACTACATTAAAATAAATAATAGTCGAATATGAACTATACTGTAGGTATTCACACCAGCTCCCAAGAAAAATCACAACAAATATTTTTCATTATTTCTGTTTCTTGAAAAAGGTATGTAGGTATTTTAAAGATCCCTAATTCAAAAATATTTTAATGGGGTTGCCACCTATTTTGAATAGCATAATTATTTAATTTTTTGTTTAGAAAAAAAGGTAAAATATTACTATTCATGTGTATGTATCAAGAGAAGGTTCTTAAACAATGTTTCCCTTATATACAAAATATGTCCCTTAGCATAATAGTGTAAGATTGCGACTTGTTTTCGATTCAGCACAATTAATCTAAAAAGTCGCACTATGAAAGATATTGTTGAGAACTTTGGTCAGAAAATATTTTCCATCAGGGTTGCCACGCTTTTGTGTAATACAAATTTTCATTTCATTTTCAAAGTTTTTCAAAATTTATTGAATTCGCTTGGAACTTTTTACTTAGAGGTATTTGGGGTCGCTGATTATGAACATGTCCATGAATTTTTAAAATTCAAAATGACGGATCCAATATGGCGTAATATTTTTTTTTAATTTATTGAATTCGCTCCAATCGAGTTTTTATGGGATTAATTTATACGTTTATTGTGAATAATTTGTTTCAAAAAAATTTGGTATTGCAACTTTTTCTTAAAATTAGCTGTCAGCTGAGAACTTCGGAATTTGAAATTGTAATTAAGGAGTATACATATAAAAGAGTTCTTAGAGGGGCTGATATTTTTCAATATTGGAATACTAGTTCCCTGCTGAAAATTACCTTTCTACTCTACCCACCAGCGGTCACAAAACAAACTCACTAGGCGACTACGCAAATTGCCGCTGTGGTTGCCTGGTTAGAGGTATATACTAAGGGCTGTTCCGTACAACTTCTATATTAGAAAAAAGTATTTATAAAAGCGGTATCCCTTTGGCAGGCAATGGCAAGCCTTCTGCAATGAAAAAGCTTCTGCTAAAATCCGCTTCGCTCTCGGAAGCAAGAAGAAAAAACACTTAAAAACAAAAAAATTATTTTTTTATAAAAAAAAAGAATATTTTAAACAAAAAATTACAGACCGATTTTTAAATAATTTATATCGTTGTAAAGAATACTTTTACCCTCAATTTAAACTCCAGCCCCTCTAGGTGAAAGGTTGGCTACGCCTTTGTATACAAAACAATTAAAGTATTTAAACCGTACATCATACGATCAGTTTGTTCTTTTATAGCGCATACATAATAATGATTCCAGTATCTTCATTTATGTATATTTACGGTGGCCATTTGTACCGATTTTGAGAAAATTGTCCCGCTGAATATTGTTTAAAAGTCGGGACGAATAAATGTCCCGATTTTTCATATTTGTACCGATTATGTCCCGATTTTCAGTGTTTTCTTTATTAATTTAAAAAGAGTCTCCCTGTACTCTGACCAAAAAACAATTTTTCTTACAAACGTGGCAGTACATTCATTATCACAAAGAACATAGAATGTAATACCATGTTCTGACCGACATCAAAAACATGTTCTCGTTGCTAAAACTGGTTTTCAACCTAAAACTTTTGTTTTCGTCCATGTAAAAACTGTCAAACGAAAACCAGTTTTCGCTGAAAACCACTTGAAAAATCACGTTCCACTCATTCCAATCAGTGTCTTCACTAGTTTATCTCGATTATTTATCGAAGTGGAAGTCATACTTCATCATCTTTAATACGCCAGTTCGGATGTATTGTTTAATTGGCTGGCCAAATTAAAATAAGAATCGAAGAAAAAGGTTGTTAATAAAAAAAAATATTTTGATTTGGTTTTTTTCTAGCAAAACTGTAAACAAAGGATATAAGGAATGTCAACTAACATCCGGCGTTAACTGCCTTCAGCCCACAATCCCAAAACTCGTTTTCAAAATGTTTTCGTTTTCGGTCAGAACATGGTATAAGGGAGCCATAAACATAGCCAGCATCCTTACTTTCTATAATCTTTGGTTATGTTTTATTCTGTGGTTTTTTCAGTTTCGTTTTTGGTTTTCATGAAACTATTCTGAGTTTAGTGAAATACTAATTCCCTCAAAAAATTCATGGTTATGAAAAATATAAGCTGTAGATACAGTGGCAAAGATATAAATAGGGAAGAGACATTTTAACATTATTTGGCTATTTCCCTTTCGATTATTTAATGTTTATTATTTTTTATGAAAGTGTAGCTCGTTATTTACCAAAGACCATGCAAGTCAAAAATTTTTTAAATAGCTTGGACTTACTGTTGATTTTTGGTAAATTTTGTTGTGGAAGGTATACTTTGTATGGAAGAAAACAAAAAAAATGCCAAAAATCAACGGTAAGTCCAAGCTACTTCAAACTAGTATTTTAAATCGCAAAACATTTCTAAAAAATCTGTTTAAAATTTTTATCAGCATTTGTTAAAATTTGTTTATTTTGGGTATACCTTTTTTCGATCATTTTTCAAGTTATTTTCTATTTATTTTGTTTTAAATAAAACTGTATTAAAAGATGTTATGTAGTTTTATTCTAAAAACAAAATTCGATGTATTACAGATGTCCCGATTTTCGTCCACACAAATCTGGTCACCGTATGTACATATATTGTAACTATCAATATCTTATAGAGAGAAGTGTAAATTTTTTTTCTATAATTAATAAATTTAGAAGGACCAAATTCGAGGATGTGGTAGTTAACATATTAGTCCTTCACATACATTTTTTCAATAATAAATATTGGAAATTTTCAAGGATATTCAAGGATAAAATTTTAAATGGAAATTTTCGATACTAATTCGTGCTGGTGCACACAAACATCAAATTTTTTTCTATTGCACAGAATTTTTATTTTTACCCGGCAGTTCTGTGTGTTCTACGACCCTAAAAGCAGCAAAGAAGATACCTACAAACTTATTGCAAAATGCACAGGGCACTGCTCCGTTGGGGTACATGCCGAAAGGATTGCATTGCCCTTCAAAACATTCTGTCGTGGACGTCGAGAGTCCAGCCCACGCAAGGATGAGGCTAAATACACTCTACAAGCCATTCCAACAAAATGTTTAACCGCCAAATTGCTGTAGGTTGCACGAGTTCTGGAATCAAGATGGTAAACTTTCTCAAACTATTAAACTACCAATATTTCTATTTACACAAGATTATAACTGGCTGCTTGATTATAAACTAATTTTATACATAAATATGTATTGTATTTTGAAGTAAATTGTTTTCGTTATTTTCTTGTTAAAATGTATGATTTAATTATTTTTGCTGGCAACAAAATATTAGGAAAATATCTTTATTCGCATGTTTTACTTGTTTATATCGCATATTTTTAAATTTTGAGTGCTTATTATATGCTCATATTTTCGATTTTTTAGTGCATGAGACTCCGAGCCCTAGTGATAACAAACGAAGTCTTTCCTCTTTCAAACATTTTTCCAGAAAATTATTTCACTGTAGTAATCGTATTTTTTATCTTCCATTCGAAAAAATAAATTTCTGTTTCCGATGTTCGAAGGAGCTGAATATATTTGTGTAAGGTCAATATCGAATTAGTGCAGGCCTTTTAATATTTCCTCTTTTAAAAAATATGCTGTATGCCTATTTTTCATTTGTATCATGACCATTGTGTTTATCACAAAGTTAAAATCTTTAATACATATATTGGATATTTATTCACAATACATATACTCTTCCGCATGGGCGTAGCCAGGTAGGGGCAGGGGGGTGCTCGAGCCCCCCCCTAACTTTCAAATTTTCCTTATATATATATAAAATAGTTCCCTGAAATGCCAGTTTAATAGGGTCGAGCCCCCTCCCCCCCTAAATTTCATTCTGGCTACGCCGATGCTTTTCCCCATTCTGGTAGCTTCGCCGTCTTTTAAGCTTAACATCTTCTTTGACAAACTTTGTTTCAAAAGATTTTGACGTACAAACGCTTATTGCATNAGGGTCGAGCCCCCTCCCCCCCTAAATTTCATTCTGGCTACGCCGATGCTCTTCCCCATTCTGGTAGCTTCGTCGTCTTTTAAGCTTAACATCTTCTTTGACAAACTTTGTTTCAAAAGATTTTGACGTACAAACGCTTATTGCACGAGAACTATTGAAGTGATTTCAAATCAAAATGCGGCGTTTCAAAGACAAAATTCCAAACCTATCGACAGACTAATTTTCGTAAGTAACCAACTCGCTTCTGTCGTTGAAACAACGGTAAATATTGGCTTATTTTGGGGTCAGTCTTGAGTCTTTAAAGTGCTCTCGCAACTTATGATTGAATAATTTGCATATATAACTTTCATTTTCGCGATATAGGTTCTTTGGAGCAATGGAAATATTTTATATAAATTCGACAAATGTTGAGCATTTTAAGGCCAAAAAATTTTGAAAAAATTAGCAATGGTTTATATCTTTTAAGTATGTTTATTTTATTCAAATATATGGGCATAAATGATTTTCATACAAAATCACATCGTCATCATTTTGCAAACATGTGCATGCGTTTGAAGTGAGAGAAGGAGACAAAAAGTATGTGCGGGTAGGTATTTCGGCTTTTGAGTAACAGATGGCGCAATATTTATAACCTGATCGCAGCGTATGTATGTAAATACATATGTACGTACGTACATATCGTTCACGATCTTCAAAAGTGACACATCAAAATTTGGCATTTTTGAAATTAAGCACTAAAAATTTACACAGTGCTTCTATTTACCTTTCAGCAAAAGCTGGAGCAAATTTTTTTGGAAAAACTTAAAGTAAAGGGATTCCATTAAACTCGTAAAGTCTTTAACTGTGCAAAACTCGTAATTTTACGAAGCTGTTATGGGAACGCCCCTTTGTGAAGAAGTGTAAACAGGTGCGTAAAGTTACTGTTTGACAGATTAACCACGATTTTGTGAAGCAATTTTTGTTTCGTAGTATTTTCCATAACATCCCGTCATCTTGCCTCTATCACTCTTGGCTAAAATACAATTAAGAACGCCGAAAATTAACAGAAAACCTAAGTCAATTACTATTTTTATTTATTATTTATTTCCTTAATTTTCATTATTTTATCATGAAAATTTCGACCGCTCGGGAACACCGAAGTTTACGAGGTCATTTGCGCATCAAATTTGCTTCGTAATTTTACGAGGGTATCGTAAATAGAGCTCCATACAAATTTAGATAGTTCTTTTACGAGGTTCGTAAATTTGCGAGCTATATGAGGTTTATGAGGCTTTTACGAGTTTAAGGAAAGACCCCTAATGTGGATATATGTACATTAGGGTGGTCAAAAACAGTAAAGCCGGAATTGTAATGCTCTCACCCCCTAGGAGTGTTCTTTATCGAAAAAAGTATATCCCTATTTTTTTTTATTTTAAAATCAAAAAATATTTAGAGGTCGCTCAAAGCGCTGAAAGTTTTCCATCTATTTTTATATGGGAAAAATAAAAATTTTCGTAGAAATGGTATAGAATTATTGAAAATCGATATTTTTCGATCAGAAAACTCTGGTTCTCTTCAGGATACTTTCAATAATAATGCTTAATTATTTGTTTAACGCTTTTTTTTAATTCTAACGATATTTTATTGGTCTCCCCATTGCGTTTTTCGGGGTTTTTGTGGGNCAGGATACTTTCAATAATAATGCTTAATTATTTGTTTAACGCTTTTTTTTTAATTCTAACGATATTTTATTGGTCTCCCCATTGCGTTTTTCGGGGTTTTTGTGGGTTTTTTGTGGACCTATGTATAAATAAACAATTGGGTGTTATTATTGGTAATCTCCTGCAGACAAGAAGAGTTTTCTGGTGGAAAAATATTGTTTTTTTTACTATTCTATACCATTTCTACGAAAAGTTGTAGAACAGTCTTAGGGGTTGATAGCATAAAAATTCCGACTTTACTTTGTCACATGTGTTTGGCTGAGGGAGAGCGGGAGACCAGGGTTAGAATTGTGGTCGAGGAGGTAGGGATTACCTTTGCGAGTTATGTATCGAGCTCAATGCGCCCGTATGGTGTATAGGTGCATCTCAAGCAAACCACGCACTCCATATGCCTGCTATGCGAGAGAGAGAGAGAGAGAGGGCAGGCTGACGAAGCGGTAGCGCAAGATGTGACCCTTTTACCATGTATCAATTGGGGGACTCCATTGGAGGAGTCATGCTCTAGCTGCCGTAGGCTGCTGTGCAATGACCTGGGATTTGTTCTGGGATGCATTCATGCAGAGCCCCAGTGTGGCTTGTAAGCCGGAGCTTAATACCATGCCGAAAATACTCCGGGAGTGGAGTGAGAGTGATGCTTAAAGCATCGTGTGATAGCCAAGCTGGTGTAACGTTGACCATTGTGATGAGCCAAGCTGGTGTAGCGTTGACCATGGCTGAAAATGCCAGCGACTTATCACTTAACTAAGTTCAGCGAAGATATATTTGAGAATTGCATAAAAAATGCATACCCAATTAAGAACGAGCGAATTACTTTTAAACAGAAGTGCGTGTTTTTGTTCGCTGCACTTGGATTTGGGCGGGAGTGCAATACAAGTGCGTGTGTGTATTCGCTGCACTTGGTTTATGCGGGAAGGCAATATAATNTGCATAAAAAATGCATACCCAATTAAGAACGAGCGAATTACTTTTAAACAGAAGTGCGTGTTTTTGTTCGCTGCACTTGGATTTGGGCGGGAGTGCAATACAAGTGCGTGTGTGTATTCGCTGCACTTGGTTTATGCGGGAAGGCAATATAATTGCGTGTGGGTGTTCGCTGTTCTTTGTTTATGCGGGAAATGCATAAGTCGCTTAAACAACGTGCATTTTTGGGCCACCCTAATGTGCATACATATGAGTGAAAAATACGCGAAAACTTTTTCGTCATATCTGATCTGTACTGTTCGTTCGATTTTACAAAATGAGGTATCAAATCAAGGGGCTTGGCCTGTGGATGTGCAATAGCTTATTTTTTTAAAGAGGTGCCAACTGATAACAAATCAAATTCAAATTATTTTTAAGTTAAATCAATTATTACATTATGAGTATCCATCGAAATGGTTTTGAAAGAGGTTTATTTCTTAATTATATGTAGGAGGGTTGCCGTCTTGTTCAAAAAGCAATTTTGACTTAAATAAAGGCAGAAAATTGAAATGTATATCCTGATATGGGTGTCAGGCGAATGAGTTTGTGGTTTGAAAATATTTTGCAAAGGGTTGTATCGCAATATGTGTGTCAGTCGCAAAGGGTTTAACTAGGTTTTGGTTTAAAAATATTTTGAATAGGGCTGCCACCTCTTTAAAAATTACAATTAAATTTAAGTATGCTTAAATAAAATAAAATAATAATATATGACGTGAAGGTAAGACTTCTTAGTTTGATTATTTAGAATACTAAAGAGGGTTGCCACCTATTTAAAAAGGTAAACTCAAATTATTTAATAAGTTACAGCAATTATTAAAAATATGTGGATCAAATGAAATGGGTTTAAAAAGGCTTTATTTCTGAACTGAATTTAGGAGCGTTGTCACGTAGATTTAACTTAGTTCATCAGGCACATGAAAAACGTAGGTATCACAATATCAGACGCAAGAGATAAATTTATTTCGTAACTATATTTAGGAGGGCTGCCAGCTGTTTCAGAAGTCTTAGCTAACTTATGCACAAACCCGACGACGAAGATAATGCGAAAACGAACACGAACACGAAGAAGAATACTAACTAATACGGGGACATAGGCTATTATAAAAAGTAATACAAATTTCTGCAGTATAAAAGGAAGTAAAAATGAATCGAAGTAGTGATATACGTCATGGCATGTATCTATATATAAGCTGATGGTACATATGATTGAAGTTAATGTGGATCTGCTTCCCTATTGCTAATTACACTGGAGCACAAATTTTAATTTGGCTTTTGTTCTCCAGACGCCACTATCCAATTTCTATGTAGAATTGTTCGGTGATTCCGAAAATCGGGTTAATTTTTTTCTTTATGGATACGTTTTCGAGATACTTGCAATTTACCGTTATTCAGGTTAAAGCAAAAATTCGTACCTTTTAATCATGTATACCTTACGAACTAATTTAAAAATCTTAGTATAAAATACGGCAAATTAAAGCTATTGAAATTCTTCATAAACATTCAACTTTTTTGTGCGTAAGGACGAGTAAGTAATGAAAATATCCTTTTAAAATTTTATCCTTGCATATCCTTGAAATTTCGCAATATTTAATTTTGAAAAAAATTAATTAATTATATAAACTCGATAACGTCCCCGAATTTCGTCGTTCTAACATTATAAGCTTAAAAAATTACCTATTCGTCCTTGTGAATCCGGAAAATTTTAATTGTTTTCAATTCTAAAAAAAAATCCTCTTTCATTTAGTACCCATATTTTTATTCTACATTGCACTGAATTTTTGAAATAGTTTTTGGAATTAATCATATCTTTGAAATTACAAAGTCCTTTCAAATAAATCCTGGCGTCAGAGAGAAAAACTAAAAACGCAGTTTTACGAATATATTGATTTTTGTTGTGTAAAATGTACTATCACATGGTGTTATACATAGATATGTATAACGAGGTAGATATTACATATGAAACAATTTTCACTTAAAAAAAAGTAGGTTTCAAACCCATTCGCTTATTATTAATTTTAAGGTAGGAGAGCTTCTCAAATAATATTGAAGCAATTTTTTCGATTTCATTTGTTGAAAACTAATGAATATCTAAGTCCCGGGACTAATCCCGGGCTTTTCAAGCTATGTAATTTTAACTCTAAAAAGTTCGGGTTCGGTTTGGGCCGAACTTCAAGAAAAAATCCGAGTGATTGGTTCGGTTTCGGTAAAAATTCATTAAATTAGCACTTAACTAATGCGCGTTAAATCTGTTAATTACTGTTTTCTCTCAGAGTTAAAAATTATGAAATGAAATATTTAAGTATGGCCCCACTTTTTTCGTTGAGTTTGAAATCACATATAAATCATTTTCCCGCACTGTGTCAACAGTCGCAATGTCTGAGTGAGCAGAGCACTGGCATGCCATATTCGAGAGATTAGAGTGCGAGCCCTAGGGCAGGAAAGTTTTCTTTTTTGTTTTATTTTTTTCGNCATATTCGAGAGATTAGAGTGCGAGCCCTAGGGCAGGAAAGTTTTCTTTTCTGTTTTATTTGTTTTGTTTTCTTGTCGAATTTTTAGAAACTAACATCATTTAATTCTTTGCTTATTTAAACAAATTTTCTTTTGATTTGTAGATTTTATTTCTTTAAAAACGAAATTAAATTTTAATTTAGTTTAATGTTTAGAAAATTTCTGCTAAAAGACAAACAAAACCACTAACAGGCCAATTCTGACATTTGTATTTCAACTCGGCACAATCTTTCGAAAGCCAAAAGTCTTTATATTCCAGCAACTGTCTTGCAAGCGCCTTTCTGTATTTCGAATGACTAATTAAAAGATCTGCTAACGAGTAGGATAGCGTTATTCTATTTTATCGTTAAGCAATAACATATTCAAAAACTGAACGGAATTTAAAAAAATATTTTTTTTTAAAAAGAAAAACTAAAAATTTGAAAATTAAGAAAAGCAAAAAAGTTTCTAAACATCAAAAAAAAATTAAAAAATATTTCTTTCTTAAGTAATAAAAGTTAAAAATTAAGAGAAAGAAATTTTATTAAAAAAGAAAAAAGCTGCGTTGCCGAAAATTGAACTCGGATCCCTCGAATGGCACGAAAGTGCTCTGCTTACTGAGCCATTGCCAGCAACGTTAAAAATTTTAAAATCATTCGTTAAAAAGTTAAGTTAAGTTTTGTTTACTCAACTTTATTAAATGCCGTTAACGAATCATTAACTGACTCTGCGAGGGAACTTTTTCAAATCGTTAGATAGATAGTTAGATAATAAAATGAGGTTTGCACCGCGACGTAGTGGTATATTTTGCCCTCCATTCTCCACAATACCTGCTCTTAACTCAGTCCCCGAGAAAGTTCAACAGAACCTTTGGGGATAGGAAGTGAATGTGCTTAATCTGTTTCCATATTGAGCCTAAACCTCTTTCACGTCTTCTGCAGACTACATAACACTGGGATGTGTAGAGGTATTTCGCTGGTACAGTCTCATAACCGGCAAAGATCCCTCGACCATATCCCCAGCTTGTACAGATGTCCTCTCAGCCTGCGGTGGCCTGTGGGGATACCTCTTATTACTCTAAGCTTCTCCTTTGGGAGGTCAATTAAGTTTCGGAATCTCCTTTTGTTATAACCTTTCAGTAAACTCTTCACCTGAGCTCCCCCTTTACATTGTGGCGACCCCAATCTTAGGAAGGGTTCGGGACCAAGTGGAGCAACGCATAATTTTGGACCCGTTATCCGATTTCTATAATTCATTTTTAAACGAAAGGTGGTACCTCAGAGGTGGTCCCATACTAATTTGGTTTATATCCGATCATTAGATCATGAAGAAATTAACGGTAATCTTAAATTTGTATATGGGAATTGAAATCGGTTTTGTTTTTAAATTGTTTTTTTTTTATATTAACCGACATAAAAAAAGAAAAGGTTATCAATTCATCGGAATATTTTTTTTATTTTCTTTGAACCCCGTTAACCGATTTCGATAATTCTTTTTTTAAAATAAAAATTGTACCTCAGAGGTGGTTACATTCTAATTTACTTTAAATCCGATCTTTGGATCATAAATTCGGGGTTTTGAAATATCTCGACACCTACTACTATCATCGGGCTCCGAGCTAAGTTTGAAGTTTCAACTCTCTAACTCATCGGGAAGTTGGTAAAAAATGTATTGCAATCTCGATTTTTTGTAGTAATGACTATTTTCCTTCTATTGGAAAAATAATTGTTCGTTTATTTATTTTTTTTTTTTTTTTTGTAGAATGAGACAGTCTAATGCATCTCAGACATGGCTATTTTGATTTTCACTAACATTCTGAACCACTTTCCTTCAAGCAATGCATCACTTTGAGTTCCATCAGGAATTTTAGAGATTCTTTAAATATTTTTTTTTGTTCTTGGTATATTTTTTAACATTTTCACATGCACAAAAACTTGAATTTTTTAACATACTTTTTTTTAAATTTGAATCAGCTTCAGTTCGCCAAATCTCTAGACGTCATTATTTAACAATCATCAAATATATTTCAAATTTCTTTCAGCCCACTTTTCCAATGCATGTACATATCAACACGCACATTTTCCAAAACTAACTGATTTGAAAAAAAAACAGTTCACTTAAATGCACAAACTCCTTCTGCGTCTATTTTCGCGCCGTTGTCACTATCGAACCGAATGCGAGCGCTTGTCAAACTAAACTGATTTGCGCCAATATTGCGCAAAGTTGGTTCACCTGTCGCAATGTCCTAAGTTAAGTTTGAAAACAATAAAGACCAAAAAAGAAAGCCAGCCAGCCAAACAACAGCCACACCCACCCACCATATGTCACCCACTCCAAGGACACAAAGAAATCCCTGCACACTCGCACACACAAACAAAGTAGTTAAGGCCTCGCATATCAGCACTGAGTGTTGCCATCTCGTTTGCGCACCCTTTCACACATCACTGCTGGCATCCTTTGGGATCCTCCCGCACGTCCGGTTGTTTTGTAGTCTACAACGCCGATTTGCCAAGCAAGCGGCTGGCAACTGCTATAGCATTCGTGCACATCATCCCCCACGCAATGTAAATCATTGAGCTCACGGTGGTGGCGGCCACCCACCCCAGCAGCACGTGTCGCTAATTATGCGCATGCCCGGCACCGCCTACAACAATGTTAGCTCGCTCTACACATTCCGACTGGACTTGCAGGGCCCCGAAATCCATTGAATTCGGGATTAATATACAAAAGCAACAAGTCAGTGTTGGAATGCTGTCGCTATCGGCTGTTAGCTGCCTGGTTGGAGGTAGTGCTGGCACGCCCATTTCGCTTTGTTTTGTGTCTTGTGCATAGTTTCACTTTGTGGCGAAAGTCAGGTACACAAATAGGAGCAGTGGGTTCAGTGTTGGCTCGTAACCGACCTGTACCGTTAGTTATTGTTGCTTGCGTTCAAAGAGAAAAAATAATTGAAATTCAATTACATTTTCATGCAGTCCGGCTTTAGTAGAGTATGAAAGGATGCATTGTCATTGGTTTCTGTTGTGGAGTGTAGCGTTTTCCTAACTCCTGCAGTTCCGCAAGTGTGGGTGATGTTGCGCTGTAATATGTGCAAGTACATACATAAGTAGCGTGGCGTGTGGTGTTCGTTGTGGTTTTTGGTTTTGAAGTTGAGCGATGAAGCGACCTCCGGAAGGTTGTGCTCGAAACTGACTATGGGATGAAGAAGAATTCAAAATGGTGGAAATCCTAATGCAACGCATAGCTATTGCTACTGGTGGCTGTTGTTCTTAAGGGAAAATGCTTTTCAGATTCATTTGCAGGTAAGATAAAAGATGCGTTTGCGATGCCGAATTATGCAAGTTAATTTCACCATACATATATTGCTATCAGCGATCATATGTAAGTATATATTCTTATGCGTACAACACAAGAAGCCAATGATTTTCTTCCAGAAACGTTTGCGTTTACCGACTGCCCTGTAAGGTTGCATTTGGAAAGGAAAGGATGAGCGATAATAAGGCGATACCTTTTGTGGAAAGTTAGTATATAAGTAGGCAATTAACTAGTAGTGAAAAGCGTTTTTTATTAATGTTTGAATTTGCAGTAATTTGTTGTTTCGAATAAAACATGAACTAAATATATATATATATACATACATATATAGTATCATCCACTGTTCAATGCAATAGGGGAGAAATTCAAATTATTATATTAAAAACAAAGACGATTTTGAAGTCTAGTGGATGGATCACAAGCAGCATCTTCATCTTCATCTTCATCTTCATCTTCATCTTCATCTTCATCTTCATCTTCATCTTCATCTTCATCTTCATCT
>NW_016161313.1:36048-52917 GCF_001687245.7 Rhagoletis zephyria
CTTCATCTTCATCTTCATCTTCATCTTCATCTTCATCTTCATCTTCATCTTCATCTTCATCTTCACCTGAATGGCAAAATATTACAATTGTCAATTCTGGCAACTATCTGGAAGCACTTTACTGTCTTTCGAAAGACTAATCATCCTTAACTGCCGGGAACTCCCATCTTCTTCATTCTTTTCAAATATTGTGTTGGAGGTATGCAAATCTATTACTCAAAATTCTGCAAAGCTATTAAGAAAGTGTTTGGATGTACAAAATCGAATACCTGCCGTGTTAGACTATAAAAAATCTTAATCATCCTTAACTACCGGACTTGCAGTATCGAGGGTATGAGACTATGGTTAGGCATGTTATATACCGTTGGAAAGGTAATTGTATATACTTTCTCATATAAGTTTTATTTTCAGGTTTCAGAAACACTTACATAATAATAAAAAAAAATTAAAATAGGTCATATACTAAAAATTTAAAACCCACTGTTTCGAGTTACTAGACGCTCATTTTGATAGATAAACAAGTCGCATCCTAATAAGCGACCACAAAGCTCTTAAAGAAAAATATCCAAGCTTTCTTTTCAGCAAAAAAAAACCAAAATATTACTCCTTTTTGAAAAAAACATTAAGATTATTTTTAATTTAAAAAAAAAATTTCAAAAAAATTTATTTAATTATTTTTTTTTATTATAAAAAAGGCAAAATAAAATAACGAAATAGGCCGGAAAAAGCAAAGTAAAATAGCGAAAAAGGCAGGAAAAGGCACTAGGTATTGCAAAAAAAGCAAAATAAGGCACTAAATAAAGACAGAAAATACGAACAACAATCAAAAAATACATTTATTTTAGAAATGTTTATATTACAAGTAAAAAGAGAAAAACTATGAACTAGTTTCATTATAGAAAAAATTTGTACTTTTTTTTATCCTTTCGAGTTTCTAACTCATAAAACTTTAATCTGTATAGTTGTAGTAACATTGAACCACAAGATGCATTTTGAAGTTTTCTGGCAGCATTTTTCATTCGATTTTGGCGAAGAAAAGCCTTGAATGTACTAAATGTGCGCTCGACGTAAGTTGATACAAGTGGAGTCCAATTTAAATATGGAACGTTTGAAACGTTCATATTTTCAGGAATAAGGGCGTTTTCCTCGCCCTTTACAATTTTATCCACACCCCTTATTGTCTCAAAGCCTACGTTAGCTGAGAAAACGGCTTTGAATTTTTCCAACACCAATTTGGCAAGAGGTCCCTGCGCTTCTATAAGCCGCATGGGAATGTGTATATTTTTTAATATTTAAAAAAAAAATGTAAAATTGTAATCGCTTTTTTAAAGGTAGAAAAGGCAAGAAAAGGCAAATATCTTAAAAATGGCAAAAAAAGGCAAATATCTTAAAAATGGCAAAAAAAGGCAAATATCTTAAAAATGGCAAAAAAAGGCAACATCAAATGTGTATATATGGAATCAGGGAAAGCTAAATCGTGGACATTCTTAATCGAATATACTCTATCTCTCTAGTAGAAAAAAAGGCAAATTCCATAAAATCCGTTCCCTGGTAATTAGTAATATGGATCCGAAAAAAGGACTGTTTGACCAAAATGTCAAAATTCTGGACCCTCCAACTCGGAGTGTGTTTGACCGATCCCGTTGAAATTTTGTGTCATAACTACTATTTATTAGGACTAACCTTGGTGCAATCCCGATCGGAAGACATCGATTTCAAAAGTTGGGTCACTTGAGGTGAAATGCCCCATATATAAAAGAAGAAAACACTTTAATTTAAAAAAGAGAAATTTAACATAAATTGTTAAAAATTTAAATGAATTAAACAAATATTCTTTTGGAACGAATAACACCTAATAAATAAATTAAGAAAAAAATTAAATTAATAAAAGAATACACAAAATAAGTTTCTAAAAAGTAAATTTAAAAATTTATATTTTTCTTTTTAAAACAATAAAAAAGAAAAAAATAGGCAGCATGGGAAAAAATATTTATTCCAAAAGTTTATCGTTTGGCGCTCGGCTTATTACAATAGAAACATAAAAAATTCTGTAAAATATTCGGTAGAAGTTGCCAGCTTAATTATCACAAGTTTGAAGTTCGCATGTAATACACGCTCGCACTAATGCTACGCCATCAGTGGGTAATTAATGCTTTACTTATTGTTTAAACATCTGTGAATTCTTACCTTAATGCTATGCTCTAAAACTTTTATCACAAAACCAATATCAGTATTCGATTACGTAACACATGTACGTATGTATCTATGTATGTGTGTAAAAAGTAAGCTTATCCGGCCGATCGCAAATATCCAGCCAAAATAAAAGGCGAACCGCAAAATATCACCCTCGTATCAAATTAGTTATCTCACATTAACGTTTACGCTTACATACATACATATATTAGATTTATCAAAGTATCAGGCTAATTATTAGCAAAGCAGATATTTTACATTATCCACCCTCGATATGCTTTAGAACACTTCGCGAAATCACCACCACAATGCCCGAGGCAAGTAGGTAAACCGCATGCAAGCGTGCGTTTCGAATATTTAGGAAGAGTAGGGCAGGATTTTCGTAATCACAAAAATATTACCTACTACATCAAAAGCATGTATGTACAAGCAAATGTATATAAGTATGTATGCACACATGTATCTAATGATGCGTTGATGGCTTTTTAAATGATACGGAGCCAAAAAAAAGCTAAGTAATTTGACACTAAAACTTAGAATAAAATATTTAACTAGCTTTCCACATCCGTACGTGTGTATGTACATTAGACTGTATCAGAAAAAAAAATCGCGGACAGCTTCGATTCTTGGGTATTTTTGCAAGACTATTTCATTTATTTTTTTTTTGCGAACGAAACTCGAAAAAAATCACCAAACCTATGCTAAGCGAAAGAATTCTTAAAAAAAGCTGTATTTGGATCCCACGCGCGACTAAAATGAAACTTCTTTTTTCTCTTACATGTACAGCAAAAATTATGTGAATATGTTTCTGCATAACAAATGCATTAAATCTAGATCTAAATCTTAGCGTCAATTTCAGATGAGCAATTTAATTGCCGATTGATGATTAAATTCAAATATTAATGTTGAGATAAAATGAATAAACTAAATGCAGTTTATAAATGCCCAGTGTTGGCTTTTTAAATATGAAAAATGCAACCTTGCTTCCCGATTAAACCGCAGTAGATTACTCAAAACAAAATATAGATAGGTCAAGAAGGTCAAAAGTGAATGAATTGAAAGATTACTAAAATAGATTAGAGAGTTAAATAGAGATGGTCCGAAAACCGGTAGAAGTAAATCTCGTAATTATAATCGCAACCCGCATCCTAATCCTATTCGTAATTATAATCGCAACCCGCATCCTAATCCGATACATAATTTTAATTTTAATAATGATCTTATCCCTGATTCAATCCTAATCCTAATCCTCACTTTAACTATGGGTTGGTATCGAAATTCTGTTACTACAAACTTCCTAGCAGAGCTGTGTAATGATTGAATCAATTGAGTGTGCATTTTCATTTTATTCGTTTCAAACACGTGATTGTTTGATTTAGAAAATTTAATGTGAAACCAGCAAATTGCCATCTTCCTTAAAATAAGTAAACAAATAAATATTTGGTGCTAAAATATTTTTCTAAGTATTTTGCCGAGCTTCTGCTCAAACTTGAGGCACAAATGGAAACACCTATGTACATATTTAAGGCTCACACCGAACCCCAAATGATTTTATAAGAAGAGTTTTCAAGGCAGGAATATACTCGAAGGTTTGCCATTGCGTGCCGAAGGACGACTGCTATTTTGGGTTATGATCTGACCAGGGATTTAACCATGGTCCTATGGAGTGTAAGTACGCACATGTAATCACTCTGCTACAGCGGCCGCCGTAAGTACATGTTATACATATGTAAGTATACATATTCGATTACTTGTTCTCAAAATGCATGAAAACTATAGATTCTTGCAAACAATTATAACATGTTGTGATAAACAGCTTTACAAATGTATTTTCACTTCAAATTTGTGTTTTAATAAAGTATCAATTAAATAAATTATTATTGTAAATTATTATTTTCAACAATTTTTTATTGAGCTTGAGGCCGTTTTTTAATGAAAACTGTTGCTTTTCCACAATAAGTTTTCATTAAAAAACGGCCTCAAGCTCAATAAAAATTGTTGAATATAATTGTTATAAGGCCATAAAATAACAGAAACTAAGTAATACCTTAAGGACAAGCCCACCTAAATGTTAAACATTCTAATAATAGAATATATTAACAAAAACCAACAAAACCAACAACCACATGATCAAGTGAATTGCAGCGGAATAGCTGCGCTTGATTTTAGTTGGCTTAACAAGTGAAATAGTGGAAATAAGCAACAAGAATTAACAAGGCGAATTTAGCAAGTGCGTAGGCAACTGGCTGGGTCAGGGGGATCGTCGGTTCGAATCCTACTGAAAGAAGTCTGATGAGGAAATGTGGTGATTTCCGAAATAGCTATCACTTCTACCATTTTTTCAAATTAAAAAATTGAAAATGATTTCACACTTACACAGCTCTGGTATGATGTATGTACATGGGGTGATCATTAAATGTATGAAGCACATTTTTACATCTGATTTCCAAAACTCAGCCCCTGTGTCGATGCTGCTATAGTCGAGGACACCACATTAAATTTTCGGACCCGATCGGGAACAATTACGGCGTGTCGCACAGGGGTCAAAGTTCAGATTCCTCTATGGAGACTCAAAAAATTAAGATTAATTTTTTTTTCATGTTATTGCTGCAGCCGATACCATTAGTAGAAGATATATCATAAAAATTTTGGCGCCGATTGAAGACGTTTAAGGCATCTCTCAAAGGGGTCAAAGTTCAAATTACCCTGTGCGACACGCCTTAACCGACTCCAACCGGGACCAAAATGTATATGTGATATCTTTGATCGTGGTATTACCGATCGTTCACTTGATTTTATGGACCATCCTAATGTGCATACATAAGTCTATGGTCGGTTTGAAATTACTTTAAAACATTTCCATAAACTCAATGGGAATCGAATGTGTCAATAATTGAGCGCAGACAACTGTCACAACCATGTGAATATTTAGTACGTTGCGTAAAACGTGCAAAGTGACTGATGGTGTTTAATTCACAATACGAGTATGCTGCCGGTACGCTAATTGGCATCCTATGCCCAGCAGGTGCCAGCAGCAATAAACAATATCTACGGTGTTGTGCGAGGCAACATAAATGGAGCACAAGTGCTGCTGATGGAATGAGCTAACCACACAGCGGATACCAGCAGACCACCAACGCACACAGGCATACGCAGGGTAAAAATTCCAACGCAAGGATATGGAACGAAAACTAAGGAAAAAAGGGGCGGGTATGGGTGCTTTTTGAAGCTGACGAATATTAAAAGTTCGCCGCGTAGCAACGTCAATTAGTAACATTTTTCACTTTTGACCTGTTTACGGCAACCGAGCATTCAAAGCGTTACAGGCTGTATGCTGCATGGAAATTATGTGAAGCAAAGGAATAAGAAGCAATTGTTGTAAGAAAAAATTTGAGCAAAAAATTTAGCTGCAGTAGATGAGCTAAATTGAAGCTGAAATAGCAAGTAAACGCCGTTTAATGAAATTTATGGTGCAAAAAATGTGCTAATGGCGAAAGTGAAGGAGATGCCTGGAATTCAAAATAAGTGAACGTAACTGGTAATATAGTAGAAGTAACTGCAGAAAAATTCTTTTACACTACCGAGTGTAAAAAAAAATTAATACATACCTAGATATGTATGTATACAGCCTCACAGTAATAAATAAACACTTGCATTAAATACATTAGTAGTCTACTTAAAAGCGTTTATGCCCAAGAACCTTAATTTTGCCTTACATATATATATGTATATACAATTAAATCTACATACAAATGTTCGTATATTATAGAGGTACTCTGGCGCATCGACTATGTATGTACTTACTTCCCGCACCGACTCCGTATTCAACAGTTTCAGCCACTCCTATGCATTGCTGCCGTTTACTTGTTGCCTATCGTGCGCTCCGCGTTCTGTTGCATACAGCCAACAACATTCACCACTTAATTTAGTTATGCTGCACAAAAGTTCATAATTACATTCCTGTTTATTAGCCATGATTGTGTTGCAGTGTCAATGAACGTACATTTTACTCGAATTACACTCTTACATACATGCAAGTACTTATATAAATATAGACATTATGAAATTCTGTTGAATTGGCTTTTGTCTTCCTTTTTGCGCTCGACTGCTACTCGTAGCTGTGCTGTAAGGTTGTTTTTTACGAAAATAAATATGTTTTTATTTAACTTAATTAAACTTTTTACTGAAGATTTCATTAACATTTAATTTGATCAAATCCGAAAACGTAAGTATTTGTTTATAAATCTTGCTAACATTCAGTGAACCAAAAGGTATGCACATCAAAAGAGCACTGGGGTATCCATTTTCTACAAGGGAAATTAAAGTTGAAAATAATTAAATTTCAGTGGATTTTTATGACCATAAAACTAACAAAAAATACTTAAAAAAAATTGCACAATGCTCTTAGTAAGCCCTGTTTTTGCTGAACAGAAATGCCAGGCCAAAAATGCTTAGGCGGTTACAGCAGAAGAAAATTTATGTTATGTTTTTAATAAAAAAAATAAGCAAAATAGACAAAATTATATCACTTTTAGTTGGTAACACCTCCAGCGCCTATCCTTGTATTTCAACCATTTTTTCCACTTATTTTAGCCCGACACATGAAATAGAATCGAGGTGCGTTAAGTGTCGTACATAACTTCTACACCGTTGACGAGTCATTAATCTAGGCATATGATCCGGAAACTAAACAGTAGTCAATTTCGTGGACTAATATGGTCCTTAAAATATCAACATCCTTGGGAACCCCTTTACTTTGTTCTGCGTACAAAATAAGGAATTCCACGAAAATTTAAAATTTTTAAGGGTTGCTGCCAGGATTTGAAAAAATTTAACTCTTTTTAAAGCGCAAAAAATTCGACAAAATTAGCCCTTTGACCAGCTATAACTCAGCGAGTTTAAAAATTTATATAAATATGTTTCAAAAATATGTCACATTTATGCGATAAAAAAAAAATAAGGTTTTTCAAACACAGGTAGCGATCATTAAAAGTTTGTTTAAAACTTCAAAATTCTTGTTGATATCTTTATTTTGTACAAATCTAGGTGTTGATACTTTTAAGAACCACCCTAGTATAGATCTTTCAAAGTGAACCAACAAATTTAGCTGTTGATACTTTTAAGGACCACCCTAGTATAGATCTTTCAAAGTGAACCTAACCCAACAAAACGCTCGAAAAATTCAAAACAAATGGTCGACTTTTTTGAGAAAATTTTTTTTTAGAGGGAATTTCAGAGGCGAATAGTTGAATCACAATTTTACTGTCCCCCAACTTCATTGGAATAAATTAGTTGAAAGACCGTTCACACCAGGCCATTGTTGCTTTCAACTAAAATTTGTCTCTTGTAAAGACCCCATTAAAAATATGTTCGTAAAACGGCCAATTTTGAGAAGTACTCATAATTGTTTGACAAGGACGAATCTCCGTGGCAATAGTAGCATTCACACATCGCCTTAAACGACTCTCTATGTATTGAAATGGTATTGGAAAGCACAATTTATGCTTGCTACCATTGTAACCGTTTGCATTTTATTGTTGTGAATTTACAAATTCACCCATTCATGTGCATAAGATCCTGAACAGGCCTATTATTAATGGGTCATCCAAAACGTGACCAACCGTACTTATTTCGGGAGTACAGTACTTCTGTTTCGGTAGCTGTACTTCGTACTTTGCAGTAGTACTTCTTTGAAGTATTTTGTTCTGCTTTTTAATTAAGGTTTCTTCAACTGATTGGAAAAATTGTAAAATATTAGTCGTCTTGGTTAAAAAAAAATAATGTTTTATAAATAGGATTCATTCTACAACAAAAAACATAAAAATATAAGTTCTCAACTTTGTACGAACCCCGCGAAAATTCAATCAAATTCCATGCAAACTTTCAACTTTTTAATCACATTTTTTGGAATTATTTTGAGTATGCAGATTTGTAGCCTAATAAAGTGCAAGTTTCAAGTAGCAACGAATTACCGTAACCATACAAAGAAAATTTCGAAAATAGTTTGTATGAAAAAATCCAAAACAACTTAAAAAAAAAATCTCAAAAAACAATGCGATTTTTGACTAACTCCGAAATAATACAAGAATCTAATGGGCTACAAAACTGCATACTCAAGAAAGTTCCAGAAAATCCGATTAAAAATTTTGCATGAAAATTTATTGAATTTTCGCGAGTTTTGCACAAAGTTTAGANAGTGCGTCAAATGCCGTACATAACTTCTACACCGTTGACGAGTCATTAATCTGGGCATATGCGTACAAAATAAGGAATTCCACGAAAATTTAAAATTTTTAAGGGTTGCTGCCAGGATTTGAAAAAATTTAACTCTTTTTAAAGCGCAAAAAATTCGACAAAATTAGCCCTTTGACCAGCTATAACTCAGCGAGTTTAAAAATTTATATAAATATGTTTCAAAAATATGTCACATTTATGCGATAAAAAAAATAAAGTTTTTCAAACACAGGTAGCGATCATTAAAAGTTTGTTTAAAACTTCAAAATTTTTGTTCATATCTTTATTTTGTACAAATTTAGCTGTTGATACTTTTAAGGACCACCCTAGTATAGATCTTTCAAAGTGAACCTAACCCAACGAAACTGATTCACGCTCGAAAAATTCAAAACAAATGGTCGACTTTTTTCAGAAAAACTTGCTATGTAGCAACGCTTATACGCTGTTTACATGAGACGATTTTAGAGGGAATTTCAGAGCCGAATAGTTGAATCAAAATTTTACTGTCACCCAACTTCATTGGAATTAATTAGTTGAAATACCGTTCACACCAGACGATTGTTGCTTTCAACTAAAATTTGCATGTCAAATCATCTCTTGTAAAAATATGTTCGTAAAACGGCCAATTTTGAGTAGTACTCATAATTGTTTGACAAGGACGAATCTCCGTGGCAATAGTAGCATTCACACATCGCCTCAAACGACTCTCTATGTATTTGACCCCTGAAATGGTATTGGAATTGCACGAAGCAAATTTTATGCTTGCCGTTTGCATTTTATTGTTGTGAATTTAAAAATGCACCCAAATATACATATGCACTAGATCCTGAACAGGCCTATTATTAATGGGTCATCCATAACGTGACCAACCGTACTTATTTCGGGAGTACAGCACTTTTTTTTCGGTCGCTATACTTCGTACTTTGCAGTAGTACTTCTTTGAAGTATTTTGTTCTGCTTTTTAATTAAGTTTTCGTTAACTGATTCGAAAATTTGTGAAATGTTAGTCATCTCGGTAAAAAAAAAAAAATTATGTTTTATAAATAGGGTTCATTCTACAATAAAACAAAACATAAAAATTAAGTTCTCAACTTTGTACAAACCCCGCGAAAATTCAATAATTTTCCATTCAAACTTTCAACTTTTTAATCAGATTTTTTAGAATTGTTTTGAGTATGCAGATTTGTAGCCCAATAAAGTGCAAGTTTCAAGTAGCAGGGAATTACCGTTACCATACAAAGAAAATTTCGAAAATAGTTTGTATGAAAAAAATCCAAAACAACTTCAAAAAAAAATCTCAAAAACCAATGCGATTTTTGACTAACTCCGAACTACTACTAGAATTTAATGGGCTACAAAACTGCATACTCAGGAAAATTCCAGAAAATGTGATTAAAAATTTTAAACTTTTGCATGAAAATTTATTGAATTTTCGCGAGTTTTGCACAAAGTTTAGAACTTACATTTTTATATTTTTTGTTGTAGAATGAACCATATTTTTGTAAAAAATTAACGGAAAAATATTAGAGNTGTTTTTTATTGTAGAATGAACCATATTTTTGTAAAAAATTAACGGAAAAATATTAGAGTAGAAATTGGTGCATATTTTGTGGAAAATTCGGTGTGCCAATACTTTTTGCCGGCAGTGTAGTAATTTAGAACTGATATTGAAGAACTCTATAATTTTTAATCAATAAAATTGATTTGCTTTTATAATTTTCTTATTACTTTCGTACCAGGTCTTGTACTTCTTCGCGATCTGAAATAGTTGGTCACATTATGACTCATTTTTGTGCGAAAAAGAAGATGCGTTTGAAGCATTGAATTTCCCAGTCGCAAAATTAGCAGCGCAGTCCGCATCGATTTAATGCAAAAGCTTGCCGTTTTAAAAAACGCAAATATGCCAATACTAAAAACTTTGTGAAATCTTCTTAAATGGAATATCGGACAACTAAAAGCTGATATTTCAAAAATTCGTAACCACAAAAGCTAAGACATGTTATTTGTGTACACACATACATATATGTATGTACATAAGTAAACCCACTTTTCACGGTATTTAAATATTTGAAATTCNTATTTTTGACGCCCAGGTCTTGTACTTCTTCGCGATCTGAAATAGTTGGTCACATTATGACTCATTTTTGTTCGAAAAAGAAGATGCGTTTGAAGCATTGAATTTCCTAGTCGCAAAATTAGCAGCGCAGTCCGCATCGATTTAATGCAAAAGCTTGTCGTTTTAAAAAACGCAAATATGCCAACACTAAAAACTTTGTGAAATCTTCTTAAATGGAATATCGGTCTACTAAAAGCTGATATTTCAAAAATTTGTAACCACAAAAGCTAAGACATGTTATTTGTGTACACACATACATACAAACATATATGTACATAAGTAAACCCACTTTTCACGGTATTTAAATATTTGAAATTCAATACTTTAATGGATGTTAACCTTTTTCCAGCTAATTAGGGACCATAAAATCATAAAGAAGGGTGGCTTTCTGAACACACCACCTGCTAAAGGCGATGCAAACCGCACAAAGCATGCCAGCACATATATACAGGGAAAACTTGTAAGGCTAGAGTATTGAATATTCATTTTTACACGCGCAATGAAATTTTCGCAAATTGAATTTGAAAATTGTAAACACAAAGCAAAGAAAAAAATATACATACATACATATAATGCAAAAACATTAAGAGGGGAAAATTCTAATCCTAACCAGAGGGTCATCGAAGTTTAAAGCCAATGTACCGAAATAAGTCAAGGCTAACCCACATGCCAATCGCAATAAATGAAATAAAAATCAAGTTTCAACTATTGGATCTTCAACATTTGAAGTATGTAGCTCCAAATTCTAAGCACTTTATTTACGCATGTATGTATACGTACCTACATAGGATTGTATGTATGTACGTCGTATACACCGTACACCGCCAAGTGTATCAAGTGTCACTTACGTGTGACCTTTGCAAATTCAATTTGTCGCCTTTTTATCTGCAAAAATTTCTATTAGCGCTTTCTTTGCTGTGAAATTTTTTGCTCTATTGCCTATTTATATCCAAAAGAATATTTCTGACAAAATTTCTTTCTACTTTGCTTTTCATTTTCAGCGAAGCATAAGTAGTCTTGCTACTTTATCCACTTATCTTCGCGATGTGGAACTGCATGCGGCAACCCACATACACGCGCATGCCTTATGTGCATACATATGTATGTATGTGTGGGTGATTGGAGGCTTAGAAATATATGTATACGTATGTATGCCCATTAGATCGTACCAGAAAAAAAAATTGCCGAACACCCCTGAGTAGGGCTGTGCGATTATTCGATTACTCGAGCAAGTTGGTTAATCAATTATTCGGTTAATCAATTACTCGAGTAATCAAGATTTTGATTACTCAAAACGATGATTAATCGAGTTACTTGAAATATGATTACTCAAAAAAAATAATTTTGCTCGTTAAAAGTGTTTGCTTTGGAAAATGCTTATTTTCTTTTTTACATTCTGTATATGAAAAAAATGTTTCGCTTTAATTTTTGAAAACAGAAACGTTGTCTTCAAAGTATCAAGGAACTTTAACTACTTTATACCAAGGCATAACAAGGTAGAAGTGATTTCGACATTTCTCTCTTTTGAACTGCGACTGAAATGTCAACTCTTAACCCTATACTATTCAAAATTTTATTTTTTTTAAATTTAAAATTTCAATTGTGTGACCGATTTTAATTCATAATAAAATGAAAAGGAATTACGTGCGGTGCGTTGTGTTTGCTAAGAGCCAGGACAACAAACTTGTGCGTTATTTTAAACCACCGAATTGTCAAGTGAAGCGACAACGCAAATTTCTGCGAAGATTCATTAGGAGACTCTTCACGTGTGCGCGTGACTTTATTTGATGCCCATCGCAGCCGAGTATTTCTAAGCAGACGCGTTTGTTGCCAGGTGCCGGAAGTATCAAACCGAATATGAAAAGAAAATCCCCCACTCATATACATGGATAGACCAAATTTCAAATGGTGGTCTTGTAAAACCTAAACCAAAATTCCTTGTCAACATAATGAAACTGAAAATAATCTTTAATAAATTTAATGGAAAGAAAATTTCGAATTGCAAAAATTTAATAGCTAAATAATTGAAGTTAATTTCTGATTTAAATTTAGAAGAATCGAACTTTTTTGTAGTGTCTAATATACTTAAGAATTAAGTATTTGAATAAAAGAATAAATGCTCAAACAGATTGGGATAGTAAAATGCAAGAAAATTATCAAAACTGTTTTATAAATAAGTGTGTTTCATTTAGTGTGTAATTTTGTGAACATGCAATAACTAAAATCAGGCTGATTCTAATAAGATTTTATATATTTTTATATTTACAAAAACTTTTATTTCAAAGATATTGAGTTTTATCAAATGTGGTAAATATATATTAAAGGGTTAATTTCTTTGTTTACATTTTCTGACATTACAGTCAGCTATGAGAGAGCTCGACTGAATTGTCACTTCTACCTTGTTNGTTTTTGGTTAATCAAAAATCTTGATTACTCGAGTAACTGAACTTTTGAGTAATCATAATTTCCAATTAATCGAATAATTGAGTTATTTACTTTATGATTAATTAAAATTTTGAGTAATCAATTAATCGCACAGCCCTACCCTTGAGTTTAAATAATTTTTAAATGGCAATTTGGAAAAAAAAATTGGCCGATTGTAGGGCGTTTTGAGTCGAATTTTAAAGTATGATACATCGAAGTTCTTATACTTAAAAAGTTTGCGTGGCAAATATCGACAAAACCGTCAAGTTGGCTCAATAAAATTCGCTATAAGTTCAAAGTTTTCTGCACTAATTTAAATTAGAGGTACATAGAAAATGTATTTTGAAATGACGGTGATTTTTAATTTAAAAAGCTTGGATCCGTATCCCCAACCATATTCAATAAAAAGCCCAACTAAGTTAGTTTCCGTTAACATTTTTTTCCGAGATGGAGTCTCAAAGGGCTTAGAAGTTATGCATTTGTAAAGGGTGGGGATTGCCACTTAATGATCAGATGTACATACATACATATATTCCTTTTTAATAACAAAATTTCGTGACTTATAGTGGCGCTCACCTAAATAGCACACTTTTATATTTTCAAATTTTCGTTAATTTTTTATAAAAACATGGTAGATTCTATAACATAAACCATATGATTCAAAGTTTAAAACTTTGTGTACAGTGCAGGAAAATTTAACAAATTTCAAAAAAAAAATGTCATCAAAATTTTTAACTATTTTTCAAAATATTTACAAACTCTTTGGGTATGCAGATTTGTATCCCATTCCATTTAAATGTAATAATGTGCAGGTTTGAAAATGTTGAAAAAGCCCGTTGACTTTTGAAATTTTTTTCGTCGAGGGTGTCGCGCATTCTCTAGCATACATATAACGCATGAAAATAAATCTATTTTTATATGGAACAAAATTTTTTAAATTTCCTGAACTATATACAGAGCTTTAAACTTTGACTTATATGGTTTATGTTATAGAATCTACTATATTGTTATAAAAAATTAACGAAAAAAAATTATCACGTAAAATATTGGGAATATTGTAAAAAATAAAAGTGTGCGCCACTGTAAATGATTTTAGATCTGTAGCTCGTTTCTGTAACAATTCTGTTCCATGGCGAATTCCCTTGTTCTCTACTGCTAATGAGTAGTAGAGAATGACGTATATTCTCTACCAGTAGAGAAATAATCGATAGAGAAGAGTTACAAAAACGAGCTACTGTACAGCTTTCGGCTGAAGGCAAAAAGGTTGAAAATCTTATCATAGTGGTAAATGTCTATTGCAGCAGCTTATTAAAACTTTTCATAGCCAGTGCAATAATATCATTGGGATCTTTTTTAAAAAATTACATTAAATCATCGATCCAGCTGCTTTCGAAGACGTGAACACGATATTGTGTATTTTGCCTGTTTTACCAGTTTCGACAGCAACATCAGAACGCATATTTTCCTCGCTCAAAAGGATGAAATCATAGATACGACCATATGACTATAAAAATCTCAGCAACACCCCACATTTTTCCCCATTTAAGTAAATTTTATTTTCAATCATTTGAGTCTTATTTTAAGTTAGTTTTAAAAAAATACATTAAATTTTAAATTAAACTGCTTTAGAAGATGGAACACGATGTTGTTTATTATTACTATTAAGGCGACTCCTAAATTCTGCCAAAAGCTTTTTTCTTTAAAATTACTTTCCAAAAATATTTTATACTTGGGGGTGTAGGGCGAACTTCTTTTTGTTTGCGTGTGAGGCGGTACGGTCTAATGCCCATGTATGTAT
This sequence comes from Rhagoletis zephyria, assembly GCF_001687245.7. Taxonomy (NCBI): domain Eukaryota; kingdom Metazoa; phylum Arthropoda; class Insecta; order Diptera; family Tephritidae; genus Rhagoletis; species Rhagoletis zephyria. Next base: position 50,814 of record NW_016161313.1, read on the forward strand.
GTACGTGGGAGTAAGTGTGCACGTTAGTACCTTTGATACATATTTATTTTCACATTCAATTCTGACATTTGCTGTGCAGAATGTTATCACATGCAAAATTGAATCAATCAAAATCGATTTCGATCTAAGTAGAAGCGCAAAAACGACAAATTCAATTTTGTTTGATGTAGCACGAACTGGGACACTTATTTTAAAATCATGCGTATTTATATGTATGTATTTACGCATAAATAGAAATACTTTAAGTCACAAAAGTACATAGTATATTTTGAAAATATTTATATATTTAACTAGCCGACCCGGCGAATTTCGCCCCGCCATAAATTAATTTTTTTATTGAAACATTTTGGTCCAACATTTTCACTTACAATTCACGTTCGGTGGTTGTCAGCATGCATATTTCCATTGCCGTATTAAATAACCTAACGAAAGTGTATGTTCATGAAGAACTTCTTGAAATTCTTCAAAGATCTGGCGTTTCACGGCATGGTTAATCGCACAACGAAAAACATTTTAAGTAATTTTTCCTCTTCACTCCCTGGTGGCAACAATTATCCGGTTCGATGGTGAATCCTCCATTCTATATACATAGTATAGTTGGTTGCCCTTTCTAAATGGGTGAGTAACGTTGTTCCACAGAAATCAAATATATGTATGTACTTACTCCCCTATTCTAACACAAAACTCAGCACATATGAAACTGAAAATATGCCATAAAAAATAGATTTTAAGTGCACTAAAATTTTAAATTTTATTTTGTGGCTACATGTTTGCTTTAGCGGCATACTTTGAGGCGTAGTATTAATCATAATCGTGATGCACTGAATTTTGTTACTTTATTAGTCTTATTCAGACGAAACACCTTAAATTGATTTAACGTTGGTCATTTGAGATTGACTCCTGGACAACCCTTTAACGAAAAGTAATATTGGAAAATCGCGCTCATTGGGCCAATCGGAAACCCATCAAAGATTAAAAAATGTAAAAAGGAATTATGATTTTTCCTCACGGTACATTGGACTTCTGTTGCCGCTGAGTGAGTACTTATGTACCTACAAATTTTTATCTAAATACACTAAACTTTATTTATTTTTTTTTAGTTTTATTATAATTTGTATAGAATAAATTGACCTTTTATACAAATCACTAGTTTAATTTCTAAATCTTTTAATGACAGTTTTTTCTATGGAAATATTTTTAATTGCACAAAAATTTTGCCACGCAAGCGTGCAAACCATTTTGTAATTAAATTTTACCTTCAGGCACTTTGTAGTTTTTACTAAAAATACCGGCAATATCCCGTAGCACTAGGGAAATGTTAACCTTAGTACGAAACGATTAAAAATCACAGAATAAAGGTTGACTTTTTACCTATTAGTTAGCCCCAATACATCTATATTCAAGTTTTCTTGCACTTTTGCAGTTTCATAATTAACCAGGATTTGCATAAGAATTGCCAGTTGCAGACGTGAAAGTTGCATATTGCTTTAATTACACGCACAACGCGGCAAAGCCTACTTACAGGCGCTAGGCTATGCTCAAGTGCGCAGCTAAGAGTGTAGGTATGTGTGTTTGTGTACATGCGGCCTAACGCCATTCAACTGACCGCACTGTACTTCTTAATTACTACACTGTGTAGGCACTTATTAAAGGTCATTTGTTCAGCCTGAAGCGATTTAATTTGGCTTTTATGTTATAAGAAACACTAGTGCGCTTGAAACTTCTGCAAAAGCGGTGAGTGTGTAGATTTTAGTGGTGACGCAGCAGCAATTTCGTATGCGTTTCTTACTTGAAATCAAACTTACAACAAACTTAAAACATAGTTTCAAAAATTCCAAATTTTCAATTGTGTCACTTTGGAAGATCGTGCGCGATATGTATGAATATTTTAAATTTCATACGTCTTTCTACGTACATACAGATGCGTGCAACTACTTAGCAACGAAATTCAAAACGATATTGCTTGCAAATTATGTTTATTTATTTGTTTTTAATAATTTTCATTTAAAATATAATTCAATCTATATCTGAAACCACAATGACAAAAGTTGAAAAACTTGCACAAATTGCAAAAAAATTAATCAAACTTCAAAAAATTGTCATC
>NW_016161314.1:0-8449 GCF_001687245.7 Rhagoletis zephyria
ATCAACACAAATAAACTATTTGACAAATACATCACATGCAAATTCACGACTGAGCCGAACATGTGAGGAGTTTATTTATTGCTCTTAAAAATATAACTCCCCAAAGAGAGATGGTTTTTTCATGGCTTTACGAGCTCTGTTTTTTTAAACTTGCAAGTATCGCATTATTTTAATAAATATAACACAATAAAATATTTTATTTTTGTATTTGCCACTCCGAATTCAGTTTTGTAACACACTCGCGACGCAAATTTACATCGTTTTGATGAGCTTTGAGAATATGTTAGAAATGAGAATCAGATGGTCCACCAAAACCAGTAAAGTTTTGAAAGGGGTCTACGAGAAAAATAAGTTTGGGAATCTCTGGTATACTATGTAATATACAGGGTTTGAGAATGCTGTAATTTTTTCATTTGATTTACTTTTGCTGTGCTTTGACTTCGGCATGTATGATATCGAAAGCAAAGCAACAGCAATTCGGAAAAAAGCAAATGCTTTGGCTGTCGTTTTGCTGTAAAATTTCGAAAGCAACCAGACAGTTAAAAAACAATATGTGAAAGCACAACGACAGCGCAGCGGCAGCAAAGCAACAGCAATTCGACTATCACTTGACCGTGAAACATCAACATATGTATGCATGCACAAATGCACTACCCTTTAGTTGTACTGGTGACAAGAGGCGACCATAAGCTAACTACGACGATGCATTACCGATTGTTAGGCAATTCGCTAGCGATTGGTAATCGCCAATTTCACACCAGATAATCGCTAGCGAAAGGTCAAGGCAAAGGAATTGATACTGCAAATTTTGTGTGTACTCACTCCTGGCGAATCAGCGATAATACACCATGCTGCAAAGCTTCATGTGCACAGGACATTCAAGCAAATCACAGCACAAGAAAAGCGCTATCACAGCAAATCAAAAGCAGTAAATTCAATTTACTAAATTGTTTTCAATAAACTGCCGAAAAAAAGGCAAAATAAAATTTTCAAAGTCACAGCGAAAGCAAATCAGTTTGAATGAAAATCAAAAATTTCAAAGCGAAGCAAAAGCAAAAATAGTAGTGCTGTTGCTGCTGTGCTGACAGTTTTTCAAACCCTGGTAATATACCTCTGCAATTTTGTAAAATAGTAAAAATGTGTACATCGTTTTAAGCTGTAATTACTTAAGAAGTAAACGTAAATGGAATTACTATGAAATTAGCGAGAATAACTTGAAACTGAACCGGATAATCCACATATTCACATTTTTAATTAAGAGCATTTACAAATTATTTGGTTAGCATTGAGTGTATGATTTTATATATGGTATATACATATGAAAAAGTCTTAACGTAAGGGGGGCCAAATTATCGAGATAGCATTTCCTGGCACTATTTTTGAATATATAGGAAAAAACTTGGAATTTAGGGCTGCTAATAAATTTTTTTTAGACCGTGTTAAATCTAAACCGGTTAAACCAGAATTAGGTATCTATATATTAAGAGTTAAAAATTTTTTACAACGGGAAGTCCAAACATTTTTCTTGCCAAAAACCGGGACATTTTCCGTCACGGCATGTGCTGCACTGGAACCGAGAGATAGCTCTTAAATCCGGGACAGTTCCGCCGAAAACGTGACGGGTGGCAACCGTGGCCAAGATACAGCAAGTATGTCATAATTAATTTTAAAGATGATTTTTTTGCAAAGTTCAGTTTTTCCCCATATTTTCGTTTAATTGCGAACAATACGAGCACAATTTCAATGTTGCTCAACATTTTATTATATTAATAAATATTAAATTCAACAGAATTTTTGGCTGTAACTTCCTCCCTTTTTCCACGTTGAAATTTTTCGGCCACGTATAGTTTCCAGTTTTAATATGCACCTTCTCTAACAGCGAAAATTTTCTCTACCTAAGATTCGCGAACTAGAATGACCCAGAGTCAGAAAATATTGCGTTCACGTACGAACAGGAGTGAATGTTTCCGAACCCTGATTTTAAAGGTTAATTTATCTTCACTTATTTATCTTAATAATTTATTTATCTTCGAATGAGTAAAATGTGAAACATAACACAGACTCACTTAAGCGCGAAAATTTCTTTATTATTTTCTTCCTCTAGCTTTTACGCGCTTACTAAATTTACCTTCCCTATTCATTAGTCGATGGGCCATGCCCACAAGTGGATAACCCAGAGGACCCGGCAATTTAAATATTAACTTGTAAAATTCTCTTCGACTCCACAAAATGTATAGCCACAATAACAAGAGAGTTCCCGTTAACACATAAAACATAATATTCACTTTCAAATCTTACGATTTGAACTTCGCACTCTTAGTAAAATAGAATTATTAAACTGAATAAGAACGCGATGTGGCGCGAACACAAACCGTCAACACTTTGCATGTGAATGCCATATTAATAGTTATTTTATACTGAAAGTTAAGCCTTATGATGAGTGTGTGCAAATAAATGTCGCGCGGAAATAGGAAATATTTGTTAAAATTTTTACTTTATACATATCGCTCATTTACTTCAATAGTGTCACAACTCAAAAAATACAAATATTCAACCACTACCACTAACCACTAAGCACTACGTCTTCCTCTATGTTGTGTCAAAATTTCAAAGCTATATAAGTAGACAACCATTATTTCGCTAGAACAAAATATATATTAGTTTTTACTATGGGAGTATATCAATGGCTGAGTGGAAGATCGACCTATATTAGCCGCCAGTCAGAATTTGGATGAAGAATGTCCCATTTTAGAATTTGATTGAAAAACGCCCTATCTCAGCACATTTTCAATATATAATAAGGTATTTTTTCAATAAAATTCTGAAATAAGGCGTTCTTCAATTAAATTCTGAAGGATGTAAATTCAATATATGTAAATTCAAATCTTTAAGGCCATTTTTGTGACACTATTGTCGTTCGAATGGACACCGACGCTCTAGCTCTGAAAGTATTCAACTCGGAACCCGCTGGTGGTAGCAGAGGAAGAGGGAGGCCACCACTGCGATGGAAAGATCACGTGGAGAAGGACTTGGCTTCACTTGGCGTTTCCAATTGGCGTCAGTTGGCACAGAAAAGAAACGACTGGCGTGCTTTGCTGAACTCGGTCAAAAAAGAAGAAGAAGAAGAAGAAGAAGAAGAAGAAGGAGAAGACACTATTGTAGTAAATGAGCGGCGCACTACTGCTACGACGGAACGACAGTCCTTTAGACAGATAGAAACATATAGGGTACTCACAGTTTACTTCTAAAGTTAAAAGGTGGCAACTTTAACAAGATAACACACTCGAACTGTGAGCAACCCTTATGTTTAAATAAAGTATTAAGTTGATCAACAATACCACGCATTGCTAGACCGTTTGCCTTTCACGCGTTTGTGTTTAGAGAGCATCAACAAACCACATACATATTTCTCTCTATTCTCTCTTCTCTTTTTTATACTCAGCTAGCACAGCGCAAAAAAAAAAAAAAAAATAACCTTTGCCAGCTCCAGGCAGGCGCAAAGAGAAACTTATGTACAAGCAGCGCTGCGCCCAAAGCGAAATTCATGTATGTATGTACAAGCAGCGATAGATGCCAGTTTAACACAGAACATAAACATGAGACAAAGTCTAGTAATTTTGCCCAAAAGTGTTATCTCTAATTAGTATGGGAACCAACAACAAACAAAGTTACCACATGGTAAAATGTTTTAAAGTTACCAGGTGGCAAAATTAACACAGTAGATAATATAGAACTGTGAGTACCCTAATTGAAAATCTAATCTTATGATGTTATCTCGTTTTGGGCCTTTAACACTGTAGTTGAGGCTATAAACCTATTTAATTTTCTCCCAAATGGAATGAAGGTGTTGAGTGCCTACTGTTATAGGGAATTTAAAAAATATTAAAATATAAAAAATATAAAAATATTCGCCATAAAAAGGCGGTTTGCATTGTTCAAGTTGAACGGCCTTCAACTAATCGCTTTCAACAAATTTGGTAGACAGCCAACATTTAGGGCCATTTTCACCAACTCTGGTTAACACTAATCGCCAGTTAAACATCGCTACCGACGGTACTGACTCCATTCATTTAGCATTGGGTCGGTAACAATGTTTAACTGGGGATAAGTGTTAGCCAGAGATGGTGAAAGCGGCCCTTAGCCATTCAACTTTTTTCTTCTGCAACCCTGCGTGAGTTGAACGCAAATGTTGAACACAAAGTTGAATCATGTAAATTCCCTATTAGATGTGGTGGACATATGAGGGTTTTTAGCTCCTTGATTCTCTATGTTATCCACCGTACCACGTTTGTAGAAACTCGGTTTCTTGTTTATTAAGATTTCAGTATTATTATTAAAGTAAATGTATGAAGTTACGACGCAATTTTGTTAGGATAGTACAGCATAGAAAGTAGAGTACATGCATGGCATGTAGAACATGACCAACTAGCCTAGATCTACCTCGTCGTATTCTATGTTCCATTGTAGTAGCTAAGTCAATTGACATTCGATGAGCTTTATCATTGGTGTGAAAATGGGGTAGGTATACGTGAGCAAAGTCTTGAATAATGATGTTGGCGTTTTAGCACCATACGGGTTCAAAGTAAAAAACAAAATCAATTAAAAACCTTTTAATATACCACGATTCTATGATTGTACTACAATGTAGAAGTTTCGGTGTTAACATTAAAAAAAATTGTATAAACAATATATGAGAAGAAAAACGTGGCTGCATGCAATAGAATTGAATTGCGATAATTCTTTATCAATTCCATTAGATTTAATAGACAATAAATCTAGAAACTATTGAAAGAAATCATCCATTCCAGATTTAAACTTTATACCGCGCATTGAAATTTTATATCGTCTGCTGATACCTAAAATTTCTATTGCTCAAGTATCATTTTGATATCGATTTTAAGCGACTGGTTTCACTAATTTGTAAAAAAAAATCGGTATCAGGTATGTATATTTTTAACTTTTTTCATATCAATTCAAGCCCATTTCATGCGCCCACGTTTTTCATTTTAAATCTCAAAAATAATGGTTTATAATGACTACTAAAAAATCTTAAAACCAAAACTTAGACGAAATGTATGAGTGTAGAAGAACTTATTTTTTACTAAACTTTTCTGTTTAATTACTATTATTTTTTTATTATAATAATCTTGTTTATTCGCGGGCCAAATTTGACTTAGCACGAACTCGTGCGTGCCTAGCATTCCCAACAAAGCACGAAATGGCCCGGTAAATTATATGGTTAAACAAGACTGGGTAAAAACAAAATAGATTACCAGAAGTGGCATTCTAAAAATTACTATCGCTAATTGCGATCGTCAAAAATCTCTAAAGGAAGAGTAGTCACTCTCTTACCCCTCATGCTATAAAAGTTTGCTGATTACACTGCATTACTTTTTCATATTGTGTACTTTCATTCGCCACTGATCTTCATTTCGAGAATTTCCACTACATAATGAGGTATTTAGATACAACTTTTCAACCTTGAGCCGTATTCCAACATTTGCTATCGCTAATTTTGATCGCCAAATATCTCCAAAATAATAGCAGAAGCGCCTAACAACATGCAACATCTAGTTACCCGGACATTGCCTAGTTTGGTTGGTTATACAGGTCTGCCAACTATCCTTTTTGAGCATAAAAAAGTGCCAAATAGAAAAATAAAAGTGCCAAAAAATGTGTAATCTTTTTCAATCCTTCCCATTTAGCAATAAAATAAGAACTACTCTAAAACAAAAGCGCAATGTTAAAATAAGATAAACCAGTTGAATAATATTTAGAAATTAGAAAACTTTAGTTGAGAAAAAGAAGTACACAGAAAGGATTTTACAAAAATGTATTGAAATTCTACTATTTTTGAAAAGTGCCACTTTTGAAATTTAAAAAATAAGTGCCATGTGATATAAAATACGGCCAAAAATGACACGGTTGAGCAAAGTTTTCCATGCTGCATACTTTTAGGCACTTTTTATTTAGAGAAATTTGGGAACGAAAATTTAGTGTAGAGGTTGTCAGAATTCCACTGATAAAGTTTTAGAGTTTCACCAACGGGCAAATGTTTTGAAATTACTGCAAGTTATACGTAGGTAAGAATGGCATATATATTAATCTTTACTGTAACCTCTGAAACTCATAAAGGTGTATTTTCGTTATCGAACGAAATACTTTATAAAAGACCAATTTAATGCATACACTTAAACTTAAAAAATGGTTTGTTTATCTTTGTAAAAATTTTAAACTGTAAAGTTTACTGACTGGAGCAAAGGGAAAAACTTTTGATAAGATATAGGAAAACTAAAGTATGAATATCGAAATTGCGTGCCGCTGTGGTAGAGGTGCGTACTATCAATCTGTAAGACCTGGGTTCGAGCAACATCTAAATAAGAAATACCTTTTTAAACAGAGGTCGTTCCTCAGCAGGCGTATTTCTGCCATGAAAAAGGTTCTAATAAAAACCATTTTCCTTTCGGAGATGTTCCCACCATTTGTGAAACAGCATCAGGATGCACACTACAAATAAGAAAAGCTCGACTAAACACTTAGCAAAAGTGTAAGCGCCAAAATATTATAATTATATATTATGTGCCTCTAATTTTCTGACCGAGAAATTATTCATGAAGCTTTTCATGTCAAAAGAGAGTTGGCTCGTGTTGGGCCGTTCCGGGCACAATGGGTTTTTTTTTCTTGCGCTTTCTTTTTTCGATAATGTGTTCTAAACTCGTGACTGGCCGGGCCGCAAAAACTAGGCGCCTATTTCTACTTGGAATACTGGAACAACCCTATATAATACCGACACGTTATTATTAATCTAAAAACTAGATATTTATTTAATAATTAAAATTTTTTTTTTTAGCTTCAGGCTCATAATGAACACATGTTGTGGGAAAACAACAATAATTTATATTTTCGTTTTGTAATCCGAAGTCGTTGGTTCATATCCCAGTGACCGCGGTTGAAGAAGTCTCATTGGGAGATGATCTCCGAAATAGCAGCTATAACTTCTACCAAAATAAAATTAAAAGTTTTTTGAATATAATTCTTATTAGGCCATAAAATAAGAAAATGGGTATGATAATCAAAAAATATTTGCAATTGAAACAGTGTGACTACCTTACACATTATTATTATGAAAATATGATTAAATAAACAATTGGGTATTATTCCTTTGAATCTTTCGCAGAGAAACAGAGATTTCCGATCAAAAAATGTGGATTTTTAAGAATTCTATACCATTTCTACTAAAAGTGCTTTTTCCATATAAAATACATGGAAAACTTTGAGCGCTTTGAGTGACCTCTAAATATTTTTTTGATTTCAAAATATAAAAAGGGGTATATTTTTGGTATAGAAGAATCCTAGGGGGTGAGAGCAAAAAATTGCGACTTTACTTTTTCACATGCATTTTTGGACCACCATAGTGTACATACATACGTATATATATAGGTCTATAACATTTCAAAGCCAATTTTAAATATTATTTATGTATGTGCATACTAGGGTGCGTAAAAAAATATCAAGTATTTTTTTTTTTAATCCGACTCACGAAAACTAGTTCCTGGGTACCTCTAGAAAGTGCTTACCAAATCTGAGCTCTTAATATTAGCGGGAAANTTTTTTTTTTTAATCCGACTCACGAAAACTAGTTCCTGGGTACCTCTAGAAAGTGCTTACCAAATCTGAGCTCTTAATATTAACGGGAAGATTATGCTCATCATAGTTTTCCATTTTCAATTTAGTCTCATTTAAAAATGGTCATATCTTATCACCAATAGATCGTTAAACCAGTTGCATCATCAATGTTTATAGGAAATTGAACGCACTACAAAAATGGTCTCATATATTCTTTTCATTAATCTAACCATTTAAAAGATATTCAAGGTCAAAGATTGAAGTATTTTAAGGAAAACAATTTTTTGTGTTTTGAATTTTGTAACTTACTAAAAAATAATTGTTGTCAAATGAGTTTCAATTATTTCTATAGGGAATTAAATGCTCTACAACAAAGGTCTCATGTAGTTAATCGATTGCTCTAACCATTTAGAAGATATTCACAGTAGAACTCCAATGCCTACTGATTTTAATAGTTTTTTAATAAATATCTCCAATTTATCCATTTAATTAATGAATTTTGAGATAATTTATGATCTATTTCAGAAAAATAAGGTTTTTATTTAAGGAATATCATCAAACATATCAGCAGAAAAAAAATCTATTTCGCCGTATAGGTATTTCCATACGTCGCATACGTGACAGTCGTACCATTTGTTTTCTTTAACTTTTTTGGGCCATTATATAGCACATAATTAGCTCTATATTTAACCGAAAAACGAAAACAATCGAACTGGTCATGAAATACAAGCATTTAAAAAGAGTGTCGTTACGTGACAAAAAATGGAAGTAGATTTTTTCTTTTCTTACAAAATCGCAAAACTCTGCGAATTGTGGATGGCTA